>NC_140173.1:136345903-136355903 GCF_963971535.1 Notolepis coatsorum
TGAGATGTTTTTCCAGAGATTCTGGTCATATTTTCCATCAAAAAGCTTGTTTTGAAATGTACCGCAGCAGAGTACCAATTTCCCCCAGGAAGAGTTGCTGTGGGTTGGGTAACATTAGCGCTAGCTGCTGAGCTAACGCACGGCTAACGTCAACACAGTTGACGTATTTATTTCGCAAATGCAGTGTTTTCAAATAGCCACATTGCTGTATTTAGTGTATTCATTAATGGGTCATATTCCTATATGTAACATATCTCATTTTATCAACCTAGAATTGACTACAATGTCTAGATGCTGGAACTAGCTCCCATGCTAGCGCCGATGCTAACAACACCGGCTGAGATCCAGGAAGATCGCAGTCATTCTCTACCCAGGAAAAATGCTTCTAGAAGGCAGAGGGTATGGGGAAGGCTCTATGAAGAGAATGGGGTAAGTTTGAAGAAAAATGTTAACACACACATGAACGTTTTATAATTACCATCACAATATGTAAAAAAAAATTTAATAATTTTTTTATCTAATCTAGTTTCATTAATTAATTAATTAATAACTTTTGAACAATAGATGCTATTTCTAATCTGTCAGCTGTTCTATATTGCCAACAAGATTGTCTACATTCCATTCATTATACATAAATCATTAGCAAGGAAAGTTAATTTAATAAATTTTTATCTTCCAAGTTTAATTTCAACAAGTTCAAGTGCAACTACATATGAACCATAATAATAAAAATTATGATTTTATATCATTGGAAAGCCCTAGTTGTTAGCTTCAAAATGGCACCAAATATGAGGTACTTTGAAATACCCAGTAACTAATAATCTATCAAACCAATGCAATATCATGTTCAGGGATTTTCGGATAGACCTAGGAGACTCATTTGAGTAGTGGAAAAGGGGTAGGATTAAATAAGTGTTTACTTCTTCCTACTCCTTTTCGAACATGTAGATTGAGTTGTGTTTTGCTTTTGTTATTGTTTGTTTGTATTCATTGCATGTTCGAAATAAAGATTTAAAAAAAAAATATATATATAATATAGAATAATACATTATATAATAGAACAGTGTACTATAAATATATAGATAATGTGTGTGTATGTGTGTGTGTGCGTGTGTGTGTGTGTGTGTGTGTGTATAAATGAATGAACCTCAGTAAATATGCAATTGAACTGATAGATACACTAAATGTATTTATTTATGTTAATTTAATCGTGTTGATGTTTTCATTTCTGCAAAATAAGTATGTACATTTTGTTTGGTTTGATAAACATTGCACTATGAACAGTCTATCAGTGTACTGTATGTGTGTAGGGGAAGGTACAATAAGAGTTTTCTTCTTCCTGTAATTTAGTGGATCATATTAAGTGAACTATATGTACTGAAGACACTGTTGGACTGTAACAATTCCATGTACGAATAAATAAAATGATGATGATGATGATATATGTCTAAATCTGTGAGGTTTTGTCCGCTGCTCACCAACTTTCTCTGTTTTCTTTAAGCCTACTGTTAGAAATTCCCTTCTCACTCACTCTCTCTAGCCCCCACCCTCTCGTTCTTTACTCTCGTTTACTCTCAGTGGCCACACCTGGACTATTATCAATTACCTCTCGCACCTGTGGTGGCAGGCTAATTAGTTCCCCTGTGGGCTTTAAATACCAGGGCTCTTCCCCTCGTTTCGGCGTGGGGTCGTGTTGTATACTTGCCGAGTCATATTCTCTAAACATCTAGACTCTTTCGGGAGATCCTCTGTCTGCCTATGCTGTTCCATTCTCCGGCGTCGAGATGTTTGCTCCAGCCTTCGCCAGCTGTCGCCGTTGCCTGTGGGGGAGACTGGTCTGCGCTCCCTGTACTTCCACGGGAGGCACCCCAGCGTTCCACTGCAGACCCCCGCGCAGCTGTTCGTCCTGACGCACATCCAGACCAGCGCAGACGCTCTCCAGTCCTCAGCGCGCAACGCGCATCTTCCAAGGACGCTCGAGCTTGGCACGCTCTCCAGACCAGCGCGCAACGCGCATCTTCCAGACCCTCGAGCTTGGCACGCTCTCCAGACCTCAGCGCGCAGACGCGCATCTCCTAGACCTTCGAGCTTGGCACGCTCTCCCGACCAGCGCGCAGACGCGCATCTCCTAGACCTTCGAGCTTGGCACGCTCTCCCGACCAGCGCGCAGACGCGCATCTCCTAGACCTTCGAGCTTGGCACGCTCTCCCGACCAGCGCGCAGACGCGCATCTCCTAGACCTTCGAGCTTGGCACGCTCTCCCGACCAGCGCGCAGACGCGCATCTCCTAGACCTTCGAGCTTGGCACGCTCTCCCGACCAGCGTGCAGACGCGCATCTCCTAGACCTTCGAGCTTGGCACGCTCTCCCGACCAGCGCGCAGACGCGCATCTCCTAGACCTTCGAGCTTGGCACGCTCTCCAGACCAGCGCGCAGGAGCGCATCTTCCAGACCTTCGTGCTTGGCACACCCCTCCACGCAGACGCACCCCGATGCGTCTCTCGGTTCCGGTGCGCACTCCTAGTTGTGGCGCACCACTCTGTCCTCGGCTCGGACAGCCGGCTTCCCGGTGGCGACACCCTCGCCACCGCCGCCTGTTCCAGCACCACTCTGTCCTCGGCTCGGACAGTCGGCTACCCGGTGGCAACACCCTCGCCACCGCCGCCTGTTCCAGCACCACTCTGTTCTCGGCTCGGACAGCCAGCTACCCAGTGGCGACACCCTCGCCGCCGCTGCTGTTCCTGCACCATTACGCATACGTCTGGGTGAGTTTGACTGTCTAGATCATCTCCGTTTTCGTGTGTTTCTAACACTGAAGAATTACCACCTTTTTAATCTGACAGTCACTCACCCAGCGTTGTGCCTCTGTTTGTTTCACTTGGATATTATTTTGGACGTTACATCTCCCACTGTGTGTTTGTTCACACCAAAGATAGTATTCTCTTTGTATTTGTTTTGGTACTTTGCTCTTTGTGTATTTTTCACGAAGATAGTTTTACTTTGTTTAACTTTGGTATTTGGACTGGTCACCTCTCCTGCATCTGCTCTGTTTTTCCCCTTTGTACATTAACCCTCTCCTCTCTCCCTCTCGGCCGCCGTTACCCACCTCGGAGATCTGCCGAGAGAGTTCTGCAGAGCGGCCCAGGTGTTCCCACCAGTCCTCCCAGTCCTCCCTGTCCCCAGCCCGCCTCCGCGGGCCTCAGTCCCCTCTGTCCCTAGTTCCTGGTCCCAAGTTCTCCCCTTCTAGTTCCACCTAGTTCCTTGTCCCTAGTTCTCCTAGTCCCCAGTTCTCCTGTTCCCTAGCTCTCCTTGTCCCGACATCTCCTAGTCTCTAGTTCCTCTGTTCCTTTAACCTTCCCCTAGCGTTCCTTTAATGTTTCTCCTAGCGTTCATTAACCTTCCCTTAGTGTACCCTTTTCCTGCCCGCCTCTTAAAGGCACCTAGTTTTTCCCCTCTTGTTATATTCCTGTATTTGTGTTCTCCCTTAAAGGGACAGTGCCCTTTTTTCCCTGTCTCTCAATAAATATCTGTTTCTTGGCAAACCATCATACCTGTCTTGTGTTGTGCGATTGGGGTCGGTTACAAACCATAACAAAATCTACGTGTGTGTGAGTGCGAAGCGAATACGACAGCTCTGGATATCAAACCTTGTCGTGTTGGCAAATGAAGAATTGTGGTAGACGGTATGTCATTTTGCAATCTAATATTCATTCCTTTGACAGCCATTTTTTCAGACACAATATGTGAAGGTCATATCTTTAAGAAAGATATATCAATTTCAAGGTCTCGTGTCAAGTTTAATAATCATGCTATCCCTTAAAAACTCTTCCTGATTACTCAATTAAGAATCTGGTCTTAAATTAATTATTACGAAAGCGTGTATTTTCTAAACACAACCCACTCAAATCTGCATGGCAGCTGCATCTGAATTTCCCCAAGGGGATCAATAATATCTTATCTTATCTTATCTGCCACTATTCTCGAAGTCAACTTCCTGTCTGTTGTTGCTAGGCAACTGCAGCATGGGGGGAGCCTGTTCAGTCTGGTACATTGTGTACGCTTCATTTAGTGGAGAAACGGATGTTAAAGCGGCAAATTAAAGACTTTCAAGCGGAATTTTCTTCAGTCCTTCACAATGCCAAAGAGCTGCTGTGTTACGCGTTATACTAATGACAAAAACAGAAATCCAAATCGGAAGTTTTATACACGGAGGGAAAAGTGGCTGGTGGCTAACGGTCGGCTAACTCGCTCTGATGTTGTGGTCGTGGTAATCAGGGGGAGTTTCTTTGACTCATATCTCGCCTTAGAATCACCAGAAAGGCTTTCGAAATAGGGAAAAGCCATGTTGGCCTCAATATTTTCAAAACAAATCGTATGAAAATGTTATGAAATGAACAAGAATGTGATAAAACATGTAATAAAAACGGAGCTCAATGCATGGATTTGATGGTAGAAATCCGTATGGTCCCCCTATACCAAGATGGCGGCGGCCTCGTGACATCAGAGTGTCTTCGAGAATAGAGAGACAATAGTCTCTTTCCCAAGGGTGGGGATGGGGGGGGGGGGGGCAGTGTGGCCGAGGTCTATTAATAAAAGAACCTACTGGGTTATAATGTGAAACTGGCAACTCATCTCTGCTGGCAACCTTGTGCAATAAGAACCACAGATGTTGTATTGAAAATTGAGGAACACACAGTGAGTAAGCACTGGAGTGGAAACCCAGCTATTATAAGTTTCCTTATTAGACGGACAGACAGACAGACAGACAGACAGACAGACAGACAGACAGACAGAGAATATATATTTATCCATTCATGGAAACTGTTTCTGTTTCGAATGGAACCATCCCTGTTGGGCAGCCTGCGGTCGTAGCCCACACGTCGCCACATCACGCCGAGTCGCTGAGCGGCGCACAGATTGTAGCCAATGCCCTGACGACAAGTGAGCACCGTCTTAGAAACGGGACCTGTCCCGTCTGCTCCTCCGGTGTATCCATTTTGTTTACTCTAGGATAGAAATAGGAGCCAGAGGAGGCTGCAAGGTAACTGAGACAGAAAGACAAGCTGCCAAAGATACACGCAGACAAAAGAATCTATGTGAGCTATGCAAATCACTCCATACAGTGCACAGTACACCATCTATCATAGTATGCTCGGTCATAACAAGGGACACTTTACTACCCCCTGCAACTAGGGATGTTCGATATTGGCTTTTTTACCGATACCGATATACCGATATTGTCCAACTCTTAATTTTCGATACCGATATCAACCGATACCGATATATGCGGGGTCCCCCCCCCCCCCCCCCCCCCCCCCCCCCCAAAAAAAGGTAATTAACATTACATATCTCTTGTCGTGGAATTAACACAACATTATGCATACTTTTGACAATAAATAAAATCAGAATTTGTTCTTACTTGCTTGCCTGGGTAAATAAAGGTTAAATAAATGTAAAAAAAAATTAAATAAAAAATAAAAAAACGATACAGATAATTTCCTATATCACATTTTAATGCCAATATCGGCTGATAATATCGGTAGGCCGATAATATCGGACATCCCTACCTGCAACGGTACTATGAGTACATAATCTTGCTGGGAGATGACCTGTAGCTGAACCTAAAATGGGGTGTAAATTAATTGAAAGACATCTTGATATAATGGCTGAGGTTTAGACTTTATTTATTGTAAACAGATGTAGCCTCGACCCTAAAGGTGAAGTTATTATTAGCAGACGACAAACATAGTGATAGCTAGTAACTGAAGAGAGAGGGGAACCTTTCAACCACCCTTCTCACCTCATACACACGCACACACACACACAAATACAATAAGCGGGCGAGCATACAAACACAAACACACATGCACAAGCACACACACATGTGTGCATACTGTACTCCGACTCCGACTCTCACACACACACACGCGCGCGCACACACACACACACACACACACACACACACACACACACACACACACACACGCACATGCACACGCACACGCACACGCACACACACACACACACACCGGTACAACATGACACAGCATAAGCAGCCTGTATATTCATCCCCTTTCACCCCACTCCCCCAGTGTGAATAACAGTCTAAACAGATGGAGGAAGCTCGGAAGAGACAGAAACGCACACAGCAGAAAGTCATTGGCCAGGCAGCCAGGACTGGTCGAGAGCCAGCCAACCGGCTGCTGCCATGATGATCATCATCACACTGACGCTTTCAGGGGCATATCACTGACTGGTTTAGATGTCTAAAAGTATAAGACACCACCTGTGCATAATAATAGCAAATCCATTAACACCCTGGCTTAGGCATTCTCAACCTTTGGAGTATGTGGACCTGACGGACGGGGGGTCCTTTGGAGGGGAAAACAGGGTCCTTAGAAACATGCCTGAGTGAACTGAAATGACTGTCGTAAAACTGATTGTCATTTTGACATGAAAAACGACCGCCAATAGCCGCCAATAGCTTTTGGACTGCATGGACGCCAGGCGGCCTTGACAGCCTATACACAGTTGGGACTATGCAACTCATAATGGTGGAATGAAGGAAGGGATAGACATTGTTTCTGCACCCTGTCATGCATTAAGCACAAGTATATGATGTGAAACCTAGTTTACATGCTTTTCTATTGTATTTGTTTCAGCACCCTGTCATGCATTAAGCACAAGTATATGATGTGAAACCTAGTTTACATACAATCGTTTATTTTATTTGTTCTTTTCAGTGTTTGTATCACACATGTCATTCCAAAAAAGGTTGGGAACCATTGCTCTCATGCTCCATCTCACTCTCTTTCTCTCCCTCTTTCAGAAAAACACACATATGAAAACACTAGGGCTGACCCCTATAAGTCGACTAATCGGTCGAAAGGAGCCGTAGTCGACTGGCCAACCTCTTAGTCGAATATATAAAAAAAAAAAAAAATACAAATTATAATATTTATTTTTATTTTTTTTATCATTCTTTCCAAAAGAAAAGAGGCATATAAGCGTGGCTAGCGCTAATGGCACGCATACCAGAGGCTAACTGCCTACGAAAACAGGCACAGAGGCACTGAAAGAGGATTTCACCCATCTAATGAACACACTAGACTAGACAAATATCAAGATGTATCCATCAGTGGACCAATTGCATGCTTTTGCAGAGGACAAGAAGCCTTCAATCGACTCCTTCATACATTAAGCACCCCCACAGCCCAAATGGAATGATAAATGTTTTTTTTTATAATTTTTTTTTATATTATTATACCTTTATTTTTATTTTTAATTTTTTTGTCGACCAATAGTCGACTAACGGCAAATTTTGGCCAATCATAGTCGACCATCCAAATCCTTAGTCGGGGACAGCCCTAGAAAACACACATACACACACAGACACACACAATGCTGCTTTCATACAATTCCCAAGTAAGAATGTATAGTTTAGCTGACAACACCCTACCATGGCAGGGGGAGAGGGCAGGTGAGAGCGCAAAGCAAATATCAAATGTGCCGACGACTGGCCTTTCTGAAGACCTCTAGGTCTAAATATCACTTACTAATCACGACGGGTCTGTGATCTGGAGCGCTTGTGGGAAATCACCCTGTCATGTGACTGAGTCTGTCTCTCCTGACCACCAGCGTGACTCACCCCCTCTATTTCAGACGAAGGTTCGGACTCATCAGAGGTTTTACTCCAAAGACACCGCCGCGCGCTCAAGGACGGCGATGAGGTGGGAAGTGGGGGGCGGGTGGAATAAACACAGCAAAACCAGAGGAAAAAGTGGTGGGAAAGACAGATGACTTGAACCTTGAAGAGCGTGGTAAGATGACCTGGTGGTTACCAGAGGGTCATGGGTTTGAAAATGTGTTCATCTAGGGCGGGCTAGACCTGAAATCCATATCACATGGTATATCGTCACATTGATCTCGTTAATGATAGATGAAGCAACAATGTCATTTCTAAACACCAGTGCGCAAAAACGTCATCCTCCAATGTGTTTGGCCCTGTCAACGCGTTTGTAATGTTTGTCTGTCAACGCGTTTGTAATGTTTGTCTGTCAACACGTTTGTAATGTTTGTCTGTCAACGCGTTTGTAATGTTTGTCTGTCAACGCATTTGTAATGTTTGTCTGTCAACGATGTGTTTGTAATGTTTGTCTGTCAACGCGTTTGTAATGTTTGTCTGTCAACGCGTTTGTAATGTTTGTCTGTCAACGCGTTTGTAATGTTTGTCTGTCAACACGTTTGTAATGTTTGTCTGTCAACGCGTTTGTAATGTTTGTCTGTCAACACGTTTGTAATGTTTGTCTGTCAACACGTTTGTAATGTTTGTCTGTCAACACGTTTGTAATGTTTGTCTGTCAACGCGTTTGTAATGTTTGTCTGTCAACACGTTTGTAATGTTTGTCTGTCAACGCGTTTGTAATGTTTGTCTGTCAACACATTTGTAATGTTTGTCTATCAACGCATTTGTAATGTTTGTCTGTCAACGCGTTTGTAATGTTTGTCTGTCAACGCGTTTGTAATGTTTGTCTATCAACACGTTTGTAATGTTGGTCTGTCAACATTTTTCAACAACATTTTAGTAAAGGGGCTCAAAATTAAACTGCACTGGATAGATATGGAAATGGGGAGACAGGTCGGAAAGAGATTGGTAATGTCTGTATCCATACAGCTCTACACCCATCTTTGTTTAAGTGTACATGAGCACGAAATGTAATGTGATGCTGCAAATTACTCTGCAACTGACCCCTCTGGTAAAATGCACCCCTGAATATGTGTGCCCATTGTATTTATATCTTCATAATATCCCGCCCAGACGCACAAACAGGTTTTATCAAATTGGTATGGAAATCTAATGTTTTAAAACGCAATAAAATGGCCTAATCCTTGAACTGCATTCTATATGTCACCTAATAGTTTGAAAATAGGGTAATCTTGCTCCTATGGTGACAAGATTCTGCTTGAGACACTGAAAATACCAGATAATACCCTCCAACATACTGCACTGTGTGACTTTATCTGTATTTCATGTGTCCCCAGCTTTTAACTGAGAGGACGAGAGGCAGAAGTGGGACGGAAAGGTCTGAGGAGAGAAGAGAGGAGAGAGGATAGGAGGGAAGAGAGGAGAGAAGATAGGGTGGAAGAGAGGAGAGAAGAGAAGAGAGAAGATAGGGGGAAGAAAGGAGAGAAGAGAGGAGAGGAGATAGGGGGGAAGAAAGGAGAGAAGAGAGGAGAGAAGGCTGTGGAGAAGGCTGCGGATCCCAAAGGCTGTGAAAGCTTGTCACAGACTGAGTTTTTTCCCCTCAGCCGCCAATGCCTCAGCCCCCCCCCCCCCCCTCTGCCCCCAAGTGACACTGGCACAATAACAATAACACTGGCAGAAATACTGCACTGGGACTGACCTGGAACTCTGCACTTTACTTTACACGTTATATACTTTATATATATATATATTTATTCAAATTATTAATCCTTCACTGCACTGTCTTTGTCCTGTGTCTGTTGTTGCTGTTGTCATGTGAAAAAAAGATTTATGGAAAAATGCATACACTGTAATTGCCGAAACAATTACCAATGTGTTTACACATATGGCTTATTAAAGGAATCTGAATCTGAATTTGAATCTGAGATGATAGGGGGGAAGAAAGGAGAGAAGAGAGGAGAGGAGAGAAGATAGGGGGAAGAGAGGAGAGAAGATAGGGGGGAAGAGAGGAGAGAAGATAGGGGGGAAGAGAGGAGAGAAGATAGGGGGGAATATAGGGGGTACGAAAGTAGAGCAGAGATGAGAGAATATAGTGGGGAAGATAGGGGGGAAGAGAGGGGGGAAGAGAGGAGAGAAGGTAGGGGGGAAGGGAGGAGAGAAGATATGGGGGAAGAAAGGAGAGAAGATAGGAGAGAAGAGAGTAAAGTAAACAACGTTGTTTGCTTTCTGCCCTCGGGAAGGACAAGACAAGTAGCCACTGCCAGGCAGCCTCACTTGACACGGATACAGAAACATT
>NC_140173.1:136358403-136370903 GCF_963971535.1 Notolepis coatsorum
CAAAAAGTGGAAGCACAGGTAACAGCAACACACTCCAACCACACAGGGTAAACCATATCCTTAATGGCGTTGGTATGGAAACCAATATGGTTTGCACATGTTTTGAAGGCCTCCGCCCGGGCTAAAAGCTAACATGTGTCCCAGAGTTCCGTCTGTACGTTCCACTGGCCATAGTTCTACAGAGAACCTGGAAGTCTTGACGGCATCTCGGCAGCCGCTAGACACATGGCCTTAAAGTGCTGGGATCATGTTGATGAGAGGAGATGTGGTCTTGTTCTGTGGGCATTCGGCCCTCTTTCCCTCCTGTGGCAATGCCTGTCTGCCTTGCCCTCAACCATAGCACGGGAGGCCTGCCCACGAACTGTTGGTGGAGCCTGTTGCTTACATGGTGGGTTGTATATTCTAGCAGATATACTTGGAAGAAATATCATTTATTTGGCTGTTACTGTGTGGCGGAGGGCGGTGGTGTGACCACACAATGCAATAGGACCTCATCCCTTCACATGCCACTGGAATCTCAGCAAAGACAAAAGAAAAATACATTATTGGCCATCCATTGTATTTACATTTACATTTAGTCATTTAGCTGACGCTTTTATCCAAAGCGACTTACAAGTTCTGTACGACAAGTCATCAGGAAGGGCACAACTCTATCAGCTGAGAAACAATGTTCATCAAAGTGTTGAGTGCTACAGTGTAGGTTAGTTTATTAGGACAAGTGCATGACAGTAAGGTTAGTTAGGGTTAGATATATATATATTAGTGCTGTCAGGTGATTACAAAAATGTATCTAATTAATTACAGGATTTGTAATTAATGAATCTAATTAATCGCATTTTAATCGCATAACCATTTTAGGCCTGCTATTCTATATTCTATAATCATATTTCAAATTGCATGTGTCCGGATGGCAGAATTCAGTACTGTATCTACACAACATTCTGTTTAATCATCTTCCATTTATTCATTTGCTTAGATGTTGGTCTGGTCAATTTTAGCATGGTGTTATTCACAGTCAAAGATCAAAAAAAATAAAATAAAATTGAATTGATATTCTCATTTGGTTCATTACAATTTACTCAAGCCTAGTAACAGACACAGTATTTCTGACACTGGGGATACATTCCCTGAGATCCATAGATGTCCCTAGAATCAGATACCAAGAACATGCAAATGGACATTTAAAAAAAAGTCTGTAATGTTTATTCTACGTTCGTATGGAATGAGTGAGATGTATTTTTTTGTATGTAGCCATTAATGCATAGCCATCTCTACAGGTCGCTTCTTCTCCTGACGTGCTGGTACCTTGCCGTGGTGGAGAGGCTTGTGTGTTTCTGTAACTCTCTAAAGCTATGCCAGCAGGGGTCTATCCCCTGGCAGGTCCTACAAAGCCAGGCAGGTTTCAGAGGAGAGACCAGTCTAAATCCAGCACCTGAGGTTGGGCATGGGGCAGACAACCCCACCCCGTAGAAATTACCTTGTTACAGAAACTATGATGATGAAAACTCAAACATCTACAGGCCCTAAAGTGGACTTGAGCCAGGCAATGGGCAGAATGACTATCTCCAATGAAAGCCTCCAGGAGTAAGTTAGAGGTACGAAAGATAGTCTACTAGGGCCCAAAGCTAAGATTCCAATTGGAGCATGAAATGTACGCACCATGAGACGTCAAAATCAGTCCAAGTATTGAGCGAAATGAGGGCGAGCTGAGAGAAATAAATCTTACATGGGACAAGGAACAGAGTAGCTAAAGAACGGGCTGAATGGTGTTGAATTGTTGAAGTCTTATTTCCCAGTCGGCAAGAAGAGGACTGTAAGTATCTCTACAGATAGGGAAACCAGGGGCAAAGAGCTAAGATGGACATTAGACAAATAACTTGTTGTGCAGTAAAATACACAAATGCGCTTGTGGTCTTGAACAAAGAAGAGGTCTTGTAATGACTAATGATCGCTGAGATAATGTGCTGATTATTAAGGACGAAGACTGATCCAATTAAACTACCAATAGATATCACTATGTGTTCCTACACATGTGGTCCTATCCTTAAATCAAATCAAATCAAATCAAATTTATTTGTAAGGCCCGACAACACACGTTAATGTCCCCATGGGCCGTACACGTCTTCTTTAAACAAGTCAAGAAGAAACATATAACAATAAGTCAAGAAACAAAACAAGAACACCATAAGGTCCAACAAATTTAAAATAAATGCAAATAAATGAAAGAATGCAAGCACTCCCAGACATATTAGTATAACACACATGTTTCCAACATTATTCGTGAACAAACAAGAACCACAAATTAAATATTGATCACACTGATGACAATCCTGCACTAGCTGTTCCTTATCAATACTGAATAACCCCCTGGATGCATGTGCGCCTTGCAATGTTGGTAAACAACAACTCTATTATACACTATCTATCACTATCACTGTTGTGAAGGGCCAGATTAAACCGAATGTATATATTTATTTATATATATATATTTAATTGTATTTGTATATTCTCTAATATTCCCTGATATCCCTTGTATATTCCTTGTACAATATGCATTGAATATCCATTCTAGCCTACTGAACATCCCATAATAGTCTCCATTCTACTATTGGTCGAGACCTTGGTGCCAGGCTGCCATACCCCTCAGACCCAGTTCAAACGTACCGCTCCACATGTACGAACAAGTCCTAGTTCCGCGTAGGAATCTGACTACCGCACCACTAATGGGACTATTTGTTCATAGTGCGTATATATACTGCGCTACTAAAGTAGGACTTCCTTTTCAGTCCAGTTTCTTACCCTCCAATAGAGTCACAGACGTAAAGCCTCCCCGCGACGCCACGTGTGGGAGTAAGGCCAAGTTCGCCTACCATCGGTATTGAGACATCGTGTATATTAATATTTGAATAGTCATATTTGGCACTATATCGTCGAGTTGGACGTAGTCTATTAAGCTAATAATAGTCTGTTAATATATAGTGCTTCGTGCGGTGAGAATACTACCGTAGTCAGTACCCCATCGTTTCGGGCAGAGAACTGGCTGCTTACCCAGGGTGGTTGACCCCACGTGAAGCTGCACCCGAGGAGCCCCAGAGCCGACGAGCGAGTGGACCTGTATACCGGATTATTCTACCGACGACAGCCCGCCTTCCCAGGCACGGATTATGCTTTGTATACATTGATTATTCCATGGATAAAGACCCCCGACACTGCCGTGTGTTGGAACCCCCCCCCCTGGAGAGGACGCAAGGTGAGGAGACGCTCTGCAAGACGAGGTCGCTTCACGTCTCTCCTCCGTGGACCGGATGACGCCGGCCCACAAAGAGTCCACCTGCTTTCATCTGTGGTCCAAGGATCGCCGGCGCATTGAACGGCACTACAGTGGGTTCACCTGGGATACCCTTGGCCGGATGAGGCAGTCGGATTCTACCCCCCCCCCCCTCCTACTCCTGTCGGCTTACAATCGACCGGATTAACCCTCCCTAGTGTGTCCAGTATATAATCATTAAAGTATCATTGCTGTTATTCCTTAAACTATTCCAGGTCGTATATGTACCACCTGCGCCTTCAGAGATTGGACATTCTCTATTGATATACCGACGAATACTCTTGCCATAAAAGTGCATACTATTTCCATTCATAAATGTGATTGATTTGATTAAGTGCTTGCTCTACACACCATCGCTGTGTAGAAATAAAGACCTATTTCTAATTCGTACATTTGTGTTGGATCCGTTTCATCTACGTGACAGTGTTCATCATAATATATTTATGCCGTGTACTGGGTGGCCGAATATTAAGTACAAAGGTAGTGGTAGTAAGTATCATATCTAGTAATACAGTCAGGGAATTGTACCCCTCAGTTACAATTGGTCCTTCGAGCCGGATGGTAATTAGTGTAATATTAATATAGTGTTATTAATATTGAAATGGCCTATGATGAACACTCCACGAAACGATCCTCCTAACCAACGCCCGCAGCGCGAACGACGGCTCCCTCAGTACTTAGAGGCCTACGCTGTCAGTCAACAACCTAGTCTTCTACTAACAGTAAACGCGGTAAAACTAGAAAGTAAAAGTATGTCTAACCCCAACGCCCAGACTACCCCGACCATAGCGGCCCCTACGGGCTCTAATGTAACTGACCAAGTTCACGGTGGGGACCAGTGGGAACCAGACATGACTTCACACCCCGCCTGTACTGAAGAAGTAGTCCCCGATGAGTTCCGGGAGGAATACAACGCTACCGAGAGAGAACTCGGCACGGAAGAAGACGGGGAGAGCACCGTGGAGATAGAGCTCCAAGGCTCCGCAAGGAGTACCCCGAGGGAAGGCTCCCCTATACAACCGCCTTCTCCCAGCGAGGCAGAGAGGACCCTACAGCAGGCCTTCCTCATCAGCCTGAACGCCGCTGCTGAACGCGACCGACTGCAGATCCAGCAGCGAAGCGAACACGAGCAGATACGTCTAGAAATAAGACGCATTCAGATGGAAGAGAATGTGGCCCGAGAACGAGCCGGTGCTCAACGGGACGCAGCGCGCGACAGACAGCAGTCGCAACTAATAGAACAGCTGATCAGACGGACAACACCCTCTCCCTCCGCCAGAGGCTCCAGGAACTCGTCTAGACACACCTCCAGGGCGGCATCCCCTAGCCGAGTAAACAACCCTGAACTTGACCAACAGACGAGGTCTATACCCCCCACAGACCACCTCCCCCGACCGGTCCAAGCGAGACCTAGCAACCGGGAAGGAGCAGCATATCCTGTGGAGAGGCTAAACCAGAGACTACAAGCACTGGATGACCTAACTGAAGACGAAGAGGAAGAGGAGGAGAACCACGCCCGACGACAGCACAGTACTCTACCGGACCAGGAGGTCCGGTACAGCCCAGGCTATACTCCCGCGGAGCTGCGCTACAGACCCCCGACTCTATACACGGGTGAGCACGACGCACGACCCGCACCGAGGAACAGCACCTGGACAAGCGGGCCATGGTACACTGCCGGTACCAGCCCATACCAAGGAGCGGGAGGAGACTCGCCTAGGAGGCCTCTCCTCCAACGCTCGCCGATGTATCCACAGTCAGCGTCATACATTGGCGCGCCTATGGTACCCGACTTCACCCAAGAGAACCGGGCCCAGTATACAGAACTCCGCATGTGTCTGGAGACCATGTTGGTGGATGTATTGGATGAACGCCACAAATACGCCATCCTACTGAAGCACATAATATAGCGCTCGCCTACGCGACTTCCACCACCCCATACACAGCAGCGCTGGTAGCATTGGACCAGAGGTATGGGCGCATATGGGATTACGTGATCCAGGAGATCCGACACATCGACCGCTTACCCCCAGCAATAGACAATCGAGCACTGGACGACCTGTCCATCAGAGTGCAGTCCCTGGTAGGGATGTTGGGAGCGCAAAGAGAGAAGGGGAGGCATGAACTTTACGCCAACTCAAATGTGGAAAGGATTCTGGAGAAGCTGCCGCCCGCTCGTCAGGAGCGCTTTAGGCGGCAGAGGGACCACAGAGACCCGAATGGCCCCGAACCGAACCTCCTCGATCTAGCAGACTTCCTGGCGAGAGAAGTCAGCAGCCTACGGCTAGATACATTCGGACGGAGCACCCCTGGCTCCAGAGAAGGAACCAGACGACTAAATGATGGAAGAAGATCGGTGACCGTGATGCACCAATCGGAGTCAGTACCGAGCAGCAGGAGCCACAGTACCCCCTCCAGAACGGAGAAGTGGAAGATAGTGTGCCCCTACTGTGAGAAAGAACACTGGCTAGCGCAATGTGACTCCTTCCCCAAGCTGAACGCGGAGGAAGCAAGTCAATGGATAAAGTCCAACAAGCGCTGCTTTCGCTGTGCGCGCTCACACATGGCAGCCGAATGCCGCTTAAAGAAAAGGTGCACCAAGTGCGATGGAGCCCATCTGGACATACTTCACGACAGTAACAGACGGCGCCCTTCACCCGCACCATCCAGCCGCAAAGCGAGCGTCATGTCCATTGATCCCGCCAGCAGCAGTGGAGCCCGAGTACTCCTAAAAGTAGTGCGTGTGACACTAAGCTACCAGAATAAAGTCCTGGACACTTACGCCGTCCTCGATGACGGGTCAGAGAAGACCCTGCTGCTCGCCTCCGCTGCGGCCCAGCTAGGGCTGCGGGGAAGCGAAACCCAAATGACAATTCGGACAATAAGACAAGATTTGAAGACGATAAAGGGCGAGAATGTCTCATTCTCTATCGCAGCAAGCGGCCAGCCTGAGCGACGGTACCAGATTACAGACGCTTTCACCAGCCAAGAAATAGGACTGTCGCGGTACACATACCCCGTCGCCAAGCTGATGGAGAAATATGTACATCTGCGCAAGTTACCGATCCCGCTCATAGACAATGCTATACCGACCCTGTTGATAGGCTCCGACCATGCAGACCTCATTGTCCCGATAGACCGGGTTCATACCGGACCCCGAGGCTGTCCTGCAGCAGTCGAGACCCGTTTGGGATGGACTCTCCAAGGCCCGCTCGCCAAATCTCTCAACCGAAGTACAGCCACTAGATGTCTCCACTCCCGAGTCACAGAGGGAGAAACCGCACTCCTGCAACACGTAGAGCGGCTATGGACCTTGGAACAAATGCCCTTTAAGAACGGAAAGAAAGACATTCGCTCTAAAGATGACATTTACGCCATTCACCTCCTCGAGACAGGGACCAAGAGAGTCCCGGTCAACGGCGTGTTGAGATACGCCACGCCACTCCTGCGGCGAGAAGGAATGCCTACTTTCCACGCCAAGACAGACGACACAGAACGGTACCTGCTGAAAACGGAGCGGCGCTTAGCCAAGAACCCCGCCCAAGAGAGTGTATACCGCGCTGAGATTGAGAAGCTCATCACAGCGGGACACGTCACAAAGATGGACATTAAAGAGGCTGACCAGACCACTGAATCGTGGTACGTGCCCCACCACAAGGTCCATCACAACGGTAAAGACCGCATAGTATTTAACTGCAGCTACCAGATCGGATCCCAAAATCTGAATAAAGAGCTACTGCCCGGTCCCACACTCGGCCCCTCCCTACTCGGCGTTCTACTCCGCTTCCGCCAGGAAAAGGTGGCCATCAGCGGGGACATTAAAGGAATGTTCCTGCAGGTGAGATTAGTAGAGGCGGACAAGCCCCTGTTACGGTTCCTATGGAGAGAGAAGCCAGGAGATGAGCACCCAGCCATCTACCAATGGGAAGTCCTCCCCTTCGGAACGACGTGCAGCCCCTGCTGTGCTACATTTGCACTACAGAAACATGTAGCAGAGGACCCAGCAGCGGACGAAGAGGTCCGACACAGCGTAAAGAACAGCTTCTACGTAGACAACTGTCTACAAAGCCTTTCAACCCAAGAAGAAGCCGAGGCTCTCCTGATTAAACTCCGCGCCTCATTGATCAAAGGCGGCTTTGATCTCAGGCAGTGGGCCAGCAGCGATCCGCAAGTACTGCGCAGCCTCTCCTCCGAGGACAAGGCAGCCAGCAGCGAGACCTGGATGGCTACAATCCCGGGAGAAGCCCAGGAGATGACCCTGGGATTGGTGTGGCGATTCAAAACAGATTCGCTTCACTACAGACACAAGCCCCTGACTACGGAGCAGGGAAGGCCGGCGGCGGCGCCGACCACCAGACGGAGTGTGTACACAACACTCGCCCGACAATATGACCCGCTAGGATGTATTCTACCGTACACCACCAGGGCAAAAATGATTGTACGAGCATTGTGGGACAAGGACCAGGGCTGGGACGACCCCATTCCCGCACACCTTGCATCCACCTGGAGAGAGTGGGAGATGGAGCTCCACTCACTCCCAGGCGTTAATATGCGCCGAAGCTACTTCCCACCCACGGTGAGGCCAGAGACATATAAAATGGACTTACACGTCTTCAGTGACGCCTCAGAGGTCGCATACGGATCAGTAGCCTACTTACGGGCCCAAGAGAAGGGGGGAGAGATCTACACAGCATTTGTCCTCGCCCGCTCGAGAATAGCCCCACGCAAGCAACAATCTATCCCACGTCTAGAGCTCTGCGCAGCCCTAGCCGGAGCGCACCTAGCCACGCTCATCCAACGTGAGCTCACCATACCGGTGTCTAGAACAATCCTGTGGTCAGATTCCACGACGGTACTCGCCTGGATCAAATCGGACTCATGCAAGTACAAAGTCTTCGTGGGAGTCAGAGTCACCGAGATTCAAGACTTAACCGAAGAGTTAACCGGAGAAACAGAGTGGCGCTACGTTGATACAAAACAGAACCCAGCTGACGTCATCACCCGGGGGATGCCCCTGGATGACCTCACCCGTCGCAATGTCTACAGTGACGGCCCCGCATTCCTAAGACTCCCGGAAGGAGAGTGGCCCACGCCTATCCCGAGGGAAGCCAGTCAGGAGGAGGCTGAGAATAAGAAGCCTGTGTTCTGTGGATTGAGCACTGTATCTCCGCAGACCCCAACACACTCCTGATGGGGCGGCTAGATCCTGCATTGCCCCAGACAATGTACCGGCCTGAAGAAGCGAACGGCCGACGAATGTGGAGGTACAGCCAAGTATTAGCCGACAAGTTTTGGAACAGTTTCCTACTGCACTACCTACCGTCTCTACAGACCCGCCAGAAGTGGGTAAAGGAGAGAGACAATTTGACAGAAGGAACAGTCGTCATGATTATTGATCAATCACTGCCCAGAGCTATGTGGCCGGCCGGCCGCGTAAGCAAAGTGATCACCGGTGCCGACGGCAAGGTCCGAGCAGCTGAAGTGCTCGTCCAGGGTCGCACTTACACCCGTCCCGTGGCGAGGCTCATAGAACTGCCTCGACTCCCAGACACAATCGATGATGACCATGACCCTATAACCCTATGACTTTGTGAAGTTGACTGACCCCTACAGCAAACCCTTATATGTAAATAGACAACGCGATTAATCTGTCTCTGTTTAACTGATTAGGTCTGAGACCTATTCAGGGGGTGGCTGTTGTGAAGGGCCAGATTAAACCGAATGTATATATTTATTTATATATATATATTTAATTGTATTTGTATATTCTCTAATATTCCCTGATATCCCTTGTATATTCCTTGTACAATATGCATTGAATATCCATTCTAGCCTACTGAACATCCCATAATAGTCTCCATTCTACTATTGGTCGAGACCTTGGTGCCAGGCTGCCATACCCCTCAGACCCAGTTCAAACGTACCGCTCCACATGTACGAACAAGTCCTAGTTCCGCGTAGGAATCTGACTACCGCACCACTAATGGGACTATTTGTTCATAGTGCGTATATATACTGCGCTACTAAAGTAGGACTTCCTTTTCAGTCCAGTTTCTTACCCTCCAATAGAGTCACAGATGTAAAGCCTCCCCGCGACGCCACGTGTGGGAGTAAGGCCAAGTTCGCCTACCATCGGTATTGAGACATCGTGTATATTAATATTTGAATAGTCATATTTGGCACTATATCGTCGAGTTGGACGTAGTCTATTAAGCTAATAATAGTCTGTTAATATATAGTGCTTCGTGCGGTGAGAATACTACCGTAGTCAGTACCCCATCGTTTCGGGCAGAGAACTGGCTGCTTACCCAGGGTGGTTGACCCCACGTGAAGCTGCACCCGAGGAGCCCCAGAGCCGACGAGCGAGTGGACCTGTATACCGGATTATTCTACCGACGACAGCCCGCCTTCCCAGGCACGGATTATGCTTTGTATACATTGATTATTCCATGGATAAAGACCCCCGACACTGCCGTGTGTTGGAACCCCCCCCCCTGGAGAGGACGCAAGGTGAGGAGACGCTCTGCAAGACGAGGTCGCTTCACGTCTCTCCTCCGTGGACCGGATGACGCCGGCCCACAAAGAGTCCACCTGCTTTCATCTGTGGTCCAAGGATCGCCGGCGCATTGAACGGCACTACAGTGGGTTCACCTGGGATACCCTTGGCCGGATGAGGCAGTCGGATTCTACCCCCCCCCCCCCCCCTCCTACTCCTGTCGGCTTACAATCGACCGGATTAACCCTCCCTAGTGTGTCCAGTATATAATCATTAAAGTATCATTGCTGTTATTCCTTAAACTATTCCAGGTCGTATATGTACCACCTGCGCCTTCAGAGATTGGACATTCTCTATTGATATACCGACGAATACTCTTGCCATAAAAGTGCATACTATTTCCATTCATAAATGTGATTGATTTGATTAAGTGCTTGCTCTACACACCATCGCTGTGTAGAAATAAAGACCTATTTCTAATTCGTACATTTGTGTTGGATCCGTTTCATCTACGTGACAGTGTTCATCATAATATATTTATGCCGTGTACTGGGTGGCCGAATATTAAGTACAAAGGTAGTGGTAGTAAGTATCATATCTAGTAATACAGTCAGGGAATTGTACCCCTCAGTTACAATCACTGTTTTTTGGTTATTCGTTTATTAAACCCCTTCTGATCAGGACAGGATTTTATTTTAAATGGTTAGAAAGTCCCAACATGACTGGGTTGTAGTAAAGAAGTCAGAGTGAACACAGACTACTGCCTGGCTGCTTGTGACCTGGAAGCACCCACCTAGCTACAAATTAGGTCAATGATAACTACAACAGGACCCATCAGGACCCAACAGGACACATCAGGACCCGACGGGACCCAGCAGGCTGACATGGGCAGGGGAATTAATTTAGGTGAATGAACAAGGGAGGATAAAGGATGGATGGAGAGGTGGGGGGAGTGGAGGACAGATGGAAGGAGGATAGAGGATGGATGTAGGCCTATGTATGGATGGATGGAGGGAGGATAGAGAGAGGGAGGGTGGGTAGAGGATGTTTATGTTTATTAGGATCCCCATTAGTCATCACCAACATGTTGACTATAAATATGAAACATTCAGTATAAATCAGTCATATATCACATACATAATCAATAAAAGATCTAACAAAAGAAGGTCATAGGCGAATCCATTTCACCATACCTTTAAAACAAAAACAAACTAAACAGAAGAAGTTTGGCTAACATGGCTGCAGCTACACTCATGCGTGACATACAGGTGCAGCTCGATAAATTAGAATATCGTGGAAAAGTTATTTTATTTCAGTAATTCAATTCAAAAAGCGAAACCCTCGTAGATTATAGATTCATTACACACAAAGTGAAATATTTCAAGCCTTTATTTGTTTTAATTTTGATGATTATGTCTTACAGCTCATGAAACCCCAAAAGTCTGTATCACCAAAAAAAATATTTAAATAGATGTATTTTTCTTTTGTATATAGAAATGTCGGCCTTCTGAAAAGTATGTTTATGTATGTTCACTCTAGGGCTGACCCCTATTAGTTGATTAGTCGACTAATCGGTCGAAAGGAGCCGTAGTCGACTGGCCAACCTCTTAGTTTATGATGAATTGAAAATGGGGGACCCTGATGTAAACAAGACGAAAGTCTTTCTCTGGTCTGCATCCCCTTAACAATTGTATGTATTGAGCTGTACTGTACTGTACCCATTCTGCAATCTGTTAATAAACTTTTCAATCAATCAATCAATTAGTTGAATATTAAAAAAAAAACTAAAAAAAAATTATAATAATTTTTTTATCATTCTTTCCAAAAGAAAAGAGGCCTAGAAGCGTGGCTAGCGCTAATGGCACGCATACCAGAGGCTAACTGCCTACGAAAACAGACACAGAGAGGCACTGAAAGAGGATTTCACCCATCTAATGAACACACTAGACTAGACAAATATCAAGATGTATCCATCAGTGGACCAATTGCATGCTTTTGCAGAGGACAAGAAGCCTTCAGTCGACTCCTTCAGACATTAAGCACCCCCACAGCCCAAATGGAATGATAAAAAATTTAAAAAATATATATTTAAAAAAAATATTAAAAATATTATATATATATATATCTTTTTTCCTTTTTGACCAATAGTCGACTAACGGCAAATTTTGGCCAATCATAGTCCACCATCCAAATCCTTAGTCGGGGACAGCCCTAGTTCACTCAGTACTTGGTTGGGGCTCCTTTTGCACAAATGACTGCATCAATACAGCGAAATATATTGACTTTTCCACGATATTCAAATTTATTGAGCTGCACCTGTATATTGATTTCCTTCCGGATTATGGGTCCTTTAAGTTTCTTTTTGAAACTGTCCTTGTTTTCCGTCTGTATGATATGTAATGGGATCCTATTCCAATATGTTATGGCTCGGTATGGCAGCGGTAGGGTAAAGCGACTACTTGAAGCATGTCTGGTATTATGGTCATGTCTCTATCATTGGTGGATAAAAGCATAGGGTGGGTTTACCTGAGGTACAAAAGTTCTTTAAAAACTGAATCAAACTGGATGGACAGATGAAGGATGGAGGAGGGAGGGAGGGAGGGAGGGAGGGAGGGAGGGAGGGAGGGAGGGAGGGAGGGAGGGATGGATGGATGGATGGATGGATGGATGGATGGA
>NC_140173.1:136375903-136395903 GCF_963971535.1 Notolepis coatsorum
CAACTATACAGAGAAAAGTGAGTATAATAGGATGGTCGACCAAATGTATGGAAGGAATTAAAATCTTCCCGCTTTTCTCTGTGCCAGGTGAATATTACAGAATGTTGTCCAATATTGAGATCATGGCTGAGTAGAATAATGTGCATTAATATATCTGATCTGTATTGAGAATCGTACCGGGGAAACGCGTGTACCTGGGTCCTTATCTGGACAGATGTTCTGAAAGGATGGGTTGTCTGTGCTATTCCCGGATTTGGCTGTTGCCAAACCGAAAGTTAGGGCACAAAATAATCGGTTGTTGGTTTGCTAACCCAAGTCTAGCTGATGCAGGCTAAAATATAGGCAACAAGGCAAGAAGCGTGGGCTTATTATGATGTGATATCCATGGAAAACGCTACTCTATTGGAACCTATTAATTACCAGAGTAGCGTCATAATATTCATTGTTTCAACCTCAAACTAAGCTCACAATCTCTTCCATTTCCTGAAAACGATGTATTTTGGATTGAATTAACCAATTGATTATACAGATAGCGGGAAGATGACCTGTCTCGGGAGTACGTGAATGTACATTTAACGAGTCGCAGGTCGAAGGGACCGTGAGTGTGATTAAAAGGTATATATAATCTAATATATCGCTGGTAAATTTCGAAGTCAGGTTCGGTCGTTATGATTTTAATAACGATGTGTAGTTATATATCAAGGGTATAAATGCCTTGTCGCAACAGATGTTGGAACAATACAGATGCTGGCCGACTAAACGAACAAGCGATCCAATACAGTCAGAATATACACACACGTTAACTTATATGTATTAATGTTTGTTTGTCTGTTTAAGTCTCGTTTGTATGTGCACAAGTATTATAGGACCCATCGCGTTGCTTTATTGAGTCAAGAACCGGCTACGGATAGCGCGACGAGCATTGAGAGACTAGTTACCGTTATACAAAGAATAACATTGAAGTGCAGTTCACGGGAACAAACTATGATAGTAATTTCCGGATTCCGCAGAACACCGGCCCGCGGGAACGGCCATTTGGGGAAGTATAGTTTTATCGTTTCAGTTTGTTTACGTTTCACATATGCACAGGCGCGTTCATTCGGTAACAAAACGCTGGTATAGGAATTCCAGGCTATTGAGAGCTCGTTGGAAAAATACTGTATGAATTGCAAAGCGTTATTTCCGAGGCGAATGAGAACGCACGAACGTCGCATGGAGCGATGACGTCACGCTATGCGCGCCGTGAAGTGATTATTTTATATTAAACTATCCATAAGCGAACGTAAAGTGTAATGTACCCAAGGCCAAGGGTGCGTGAAATCCACGTGTAGTATATGTTTTATTTGTATATGTATGTGCGCGCTGCTATTGGAAAATGTTGAGTTGAGGTGGCGAGATGCGGGTTGCTGACGACACGTAACGGATCCAACCCAACACAACAGCTGTCCCCGGTGAGTATAAAAATCATAAATATAGATGCATTGATTGATTGAAAACTTTATTAACAGATTGCAGAATGGGTACAATACAGCACAGCTCAATACACAATTGTTAAGGGGATGCAGACCAGAGAGAGACTTTAGTCTTGTTTACATCAGGGTCCCCCATTTTCAATACCAGATTTGTTTACATCAGGGTCCCCCATTTTCAATTTATCAGAACATATTATGACATACATGACAGACAGATAGTCAGTACTGCTACATCTGTACATTTATGACATACCAGATTTGCAAACTCAGTACTTTTTGTGATACAAAAGGAGTCAAGAAAAGGGAGTCATTTGACGTAGAAACTGTACATATACACAACTATCAGTTAAAGCAAATTACAACTATCTCAGATCACTTGAGTGTTTATGTTGCTTTAATTTACACATTATAAGTCACATAAAGCTAATTACAATGTCTGTTTCAGAATTATAATACATCTGTGGGCGTACCGGTCATACTGACCATGGGAGCTAAACAAACACTTCCGGTTCCCAATATATGGCAGTACAGGAATTGTAGTCCACATAAACAGCGTTAGATTAGGCTTTATAAGCTTTCAATGTTGAAAACTTGGAACACAAACAACATAGATTATGTTTAAAAGTAAGATGTTTAGGTTATATTCACTTGAGTTAATGTGTTTATCTAAAGAACCAATGAAAGATAACTAGCCCTTTCCATTGTAAGACATTTTTAAACATGATTCAAAATGTGTGGTTCCTTCGAGCCGAATTTGAACCAGCGACCTAAGGATTTCTAGGGTTTATCTCTACAGTCCTCCGCTCTACCAACTGAGCTATCAGAAGGGACACTCAGAATAAAAGAAAAGAGTGGAAAATTAACATGTGTTTGTATTTACAGATCTGGCTCTGAGGCGAGATGCAAAACAGTGAATGACTACACCCAAATTGTATCACAAAAGACAGAAAATCCAACAATTTGCATGTCAACCGAGAGACAGTGCAGAGCTGAGAGACAATCGATTGACCATTTGGAACAAATCTGCATCCAAATACCCACATGTAAATTTCTTCAGAGTGGGCACTTGGGAGACAAAACAATGCAAATGCCTAGAGAGGACTCTGACCACACCTAGAGACGACGATAGCAGACACCATTGGATGGGCACTTGAAACCCACAGGGTATGCCTACACTCTGACCACAGACGTGGTGGACCAACAGAGAACCACTTAAGTAACATGAATTAGACACCGGTGATGAATTTGCAGTTATGAAAATCTACCTAACTCCCATACTAACAATAACTAACCAGTCGTTTTCATCATCTCTTTTCAAAAGACACATGAATTAGAGAAGTGCCCGAGATGAAAGATTAATGATGAAAACAACTACTTACAATCCCCTCCTATTCTCTGTTTATAACCAATAACATGCATGACTATTCCTTAGACTATTCTTTTAACAACTAATACTTTCCATTACTGCAAAATTATCAACCACCAAAATTGAAACACAATTATCTAAATGTACAAGGTATACACGTACATTGATCATTTAGCTGACACTGTATGACAGGACATCACAAAGAGCACAACTCTATCAGCTGAGTAACAATGTTCATCAAAGTGTTGAGTGCCACAGTGTAGGTTAGTTTTATTAGTGTTGAGTGCTACAGTGTAGATTAGTTTATTAGGACAAATGCATGACAGTAAGGTTAGTTAGGGTTAGATGATAAGAAATGATTGTTTTTCATGCGCAAAATTAACTGGCTACCTAGATTTTATGTTTTTTCCCCATGCTATGCTATGATGAGCCACACTGAGATGTGAAGAACGCCAGAGAAGTCGTGGCGAGGTAAGTATCCTGAGGTACAACCAACGCATCCTGAGGTAAGATCAAATTAAAATTTGACATCACAGACTATGAAGAAAAATAGCTATTTTATCTGATTCAAGATTTGACCATTCATTTACTAATTTTATTTAAAGCCTAATGATAAGATTGTAGTGAATGTGACCTTCTTGACGTAAGGAATCACTGCTAATGCAATTGGTTTGCATTTCCTATTGTCAATTAAGTGATTTTATTTACAATGAATTGAATTAATCCCAAAATGATTTTCCACTTTAGCAGAAAGGCGTTGAATCATTTATGTGAGGAGTTTTCTAAGGCAGTGTTTATCACCCTCAGATCACGAATTGGTGAGAGGACAGGACGAGTGAGACGACGCGCGACCTGAACCACGAAGCTGCGGACACAACCAATGACGATTCGGACAATAAGAAGAGATCTAAAGACGATAAAGGGCGAGAATGTCTCCTTCACTATCGCAGCAAGCGGGCAGCCAGAGAGACGACGGTGCCACCCCGACCCTGCTGATAGGCTCCGACCATGCAGACCTCATAGTCCCGATAGACCGGGTCCACACAGGGCCCAGAGGCTGTCCTGCAGCAGTCGAGACCCGCCTAGGATGGACATTACAAGGCCCCCTCGCTAAGTCTCTTAACCGAACAGCAGTCACTAGCTGCCTCCACTCCAGAGTGACAGAAGAAGACACCACCCTCCTACAGCATGTCGAGAGGCTATGGACACTAGAGACAATGCCCTTTAAGAACGAAAAGAAAGACATTCGTTCCAAGGAAGACATTTACGCCATAGCACTCCTCGAGCAAGGGACAAAGAGAGTCAAAGTCAATGGAGTGATGAGATACGCAACTCCACTCTTGAGGCGAGAGGGTATGCCCACCTTCCACTCCCCAAAAGAAGCGACGGAGCGGTATCTATTGAACACAGAGCGGCACCTAGCCAGAGACCCCGCTCAAGAGACTGTGTACCGCGCTGAGATTAACAAGCTAATCACAGCAGGACACATAAAGAAAATTGACAACCAGAGGCGACGACAACAACCGTGGGAGAACCATCCAACCCAGCCCACAGACATCCCCAAGAAAGTGGAGCAGAGGACCACGAAGGAGACTGACCAAGGAGACACTGACGAAGAGGAGATCAACCTTTGACGGCCTCCACCCCGGCACTGCAGACCAAACCCATCACCTGCAGATGGGAACCAGAGCCCCGACCATCAAGGTGGATTCCCATGACAAGATTGTCATCCGTGTGAGAGAGAGCATCCTACTGACTAGCCACTACACCGGCGGGCCCTCGCCCTCCATCAAGTGGTGCCGCAATGACGAGAAGAGGACAGCGAAACCAGCACAACACATTCAAAAACGCCCTGACCACCATGTCTCTGGGCCTGATGGGAGCCAAGCGTGAGCACAGTGGCGGATGTGTGGTGGTGATGGAGAACAACATAGGCTGCAGGAAAAGACCACTATAGTTGACTGCTACCGGTGACCCTTGACAAGGTACACAGGGAGCGGACGGCGACCTCCTGTAGGCCCCCTCTGAATGAACGACGACCAGTGAATGTTCCCGACTGCATCGTCAAGAAGAGACATCATCAGAGACCTGTGGAACAAGATACTTCTGAACACACATTGTCCACATTGTTATGTATGTATTGGCCCTGCCACACGACAGACCGAGAACAGATGATCAACACTTCACAGCAACTGTCAGATTCACAAACAAGAACTGTAATTTTATAATGACAATGAGAAATGATCACAGAGTCACATTGCGAAATGGTATTGTTAAACAGGGCAGAACCAGTTGGATTGTTCCAAGACACCAAGTTTGTTTTGACCACAGAACAACGCATAACGATTATCATAATCACCTTTTATATTAACCACTAGGTTAACGGTTTTCAATTTTATTTTGACACATTAGCCACTAAGGTAATGTCTATTATATATATTTATTTAATTTTTATGTGTTACTGTTTGGCCCTGCCACACGACCGACAGAGAACACCTTGTCAACAACGACGCAACATCATTCAGATTAATACCTTCACAAGAAGGAAACTTTTCACACAATTGTATGTATCTGCAAAACGATGAACTAGAGATGTGATGAAAAGAAATCAATGAGAAAGCATTAACAATGGTTAGTAATAATGAGCTAAAATGTATTGCTGAAGGAAGAAGTGACCACATGATCACATTACATCACATTTGAATTACTTAGGTTACAAAATTGTATTGTCAGACAAGAAAGAATCAGTTGTTTTATTCTCTCATAGAAGAGGACATGTAACGTTGTTTTGCACCTATATGGTGATGCACTAGAATTACATACAGAAGCGATGCATAAGACGTTTTATCTCCTCATTTATAGAGAAGAAATGGAGAAAATTGCCTGATTCTAAGTAAAGACCAACAAAACTGAGGCAATCACAGATGAACGTGACACTCAAACTCAGGGTAAATACAACTGGATCCTAAGTAATTTCATCAAGAATCATCATAAAACGTGCAAAAATATATATATATATTTTTGAACAGTTTCCCATAATCAATCATGTTAGTTTTATTAACCACCAGGTTAACGGTTGTTAAAATGTTTTTGTACACATTAGCCTAATTATGCACACAATTTTGTTTTTTTACCCTGTGCAATCTGACCACACAGACAGTGCATGTATTTAATTGGTTTATTACGATGCCTGTATGCACAACGATCACATTAGCCTCCCCAGAGTCACGACATAAACGACTGAAGGTATGCCAAGATATTTGCACAGCGATAGCTTCAAATGATTATGTTAATTGTTGTTTGATATCAGAGATGAGGACCACTCATTGATATAGGTATTTTGAGCGATTAATAAAAGAAAAGGGTGATATCTAGTCCCACATCTCTGATATCAAAATAACACAGACCGCAGTCCAGTCGATCATGTCATGAATCATGTATGTAAATAATTCTATTAATCATGTATGTAAATAATTCTATTTTTAAACTATTATCCCCACTTTTACCTGTTCCAAACAATCCTGGTATATTATACATTAATCTCACCCACATTATAAGAAAGAAAAGTGAGTATTGTGGTATAATATATCCTCATGTAAATATATCCCCCTCCCCTGTGTTCACTTTACCTGTGCCCCCCCCCCCCTCTCTGTGGAATAATCACCCCCCTCCCCTGTGTCCCCAAACCTGTACCCCCTCCCCCCCATCTGACCTATCAAATGGGACCACACACCCCCTTTGTTGAACTATAAAGGGCTCTTCCCGACCACAATCAAGGTTCTTACCTGGGTAATTTCAGCTGATCACCTGGGGCGAGAGCCTCAGCCATTCTCTCTATGTAATCTATCTGTTTGGTTAATAAACCTTGTTATTATCCAAGCCTCGGTTGACTGAGACATTCTTCATCAGGATATCCACAAATATCCCACATCATGCAATCGGTAATGCTAGCAGAATGAATGGATGTAAACTTTATTTAACATATTGCATATGGGTACAATACAATACGGCTCAATACAAACAATTGTTAAGGGAATGCAGACTGTTGTAGCTTGGACTGGGGTCCTTATAACAATAACTTGACAACACATGGTAGCTGAAGCTATTTGGGACACGGAGCTCTGTCCCAAACACACACACTGTACACAGGAAGGGCACGCAGATGGTATCTACTGCGCATGGGCGTTTTCGCAACAACTGCTCCGTGCTGACTACACGCTGTATTCCTGGCGTTTTTTTTGCGTATCTCCAAACGCAAACACAATTTTGCGTTTCAGCCGTATCCACAAAAAAAGCGTTTCTGTGTAGATAGGACATGATACGTCGTCAAAAACGTATAAAAAAACGCCAGGAATACACTAGTCTAACCTCAGCCTCAGTCTGAACAGTTGGAATTCATGTGACTTTTACGTGACTCTAGTCTAGATTGACATTCATCACAAAGAGTCACTCCATGAATACAAACATGGAAGACAACTGTGATGGAGGTGGTCAGTGGAGGGTGTCACGATCCACACTCCTGTCTAGCCCTCATCTCCTCCACTCCTGCCAGGCCTTCAGTTCCCCTCCCCCGCTAATATTCTCTCTCTCTCTCTCTCTCTCTCTCTCTCTCTCTCTCTCTCTCTCTCTCTCTCTCTCTCTCTCTCTCTCTCTCTCTCTCTCTCTCTCTCTCTCTCTCTCTCTCTCTCTCTCTCTCTCTCTCTCTCTCTCATTTCAACAGCTTCCTGTTTCCATATTTGGTCCTCTTCCTGTCCCCTACTCATCATGGTTCATCCAATTCACCTGTTCAGTTTACACACCTGCCTGCCAATCCATTAGGGAAAATATACATGCAGCCTGCTCTGCACCCCTCTGCCAGCCTCACCCTGGAGCCCAGCGCCAGCCTGCTCTGCACCCCTCTGCCAGCCTCGCCTCTGTGCTTCCTCTTCACCCTGGACCCAGCTCTGCCCTGCTCGCCTATAGCCCTGCATCTCAGCCCAGTCCTCACTGGCTCACTTGACTCCAAACCCCCCTCAGTCTGAACTCTCCAATAAACACACCCATTATTGGGTTTAACCACTACCTGCCTGCCTGGCTTGTGTTCTGCGCTTGGGTTCTCCGTACTAGCCGTGACAGTGAGCCAGTGAAGAGTTTACAGCACCATAACATTTGGGGTGGTACTTCTGTACAAGCAGAACTTAATTTACACATGCAGGGTCAGTTCAGGAGCGTGACCAGTTCACACTGGAATCTGATATTGGCCACATTTACTAAATAATGTGAACAGCCCAACAAAAACATCTGATCCGAGCAATACATCTAAGGCACTACCACTAAGGCTTCCCGTGTGAACACAGCCTTTTAGTCTCTGCTTTTCAGCTGCCCGCGTTGTTTGTTTTATGACCACAAATGTGTAAATGTTACTGTAACCCTGTAACTGTTTCTAACGGGCCATACAAACAAACCTGATTTCTCTTGGCATGTTATCAAGGGATCTGTGACGGGACAGGGGGACGAGGGGGGCTTTATTTATGGAGGCTTATATTGTAGGCTGAACAAGATATCTTCTACTTCAATCTCTTCTCAGCGCTGGTGGCTTTGTGTCCCTGGTTGTGTCCCCCGGAGGGTCTATGCAGCCCTGCCACTCAGCCGTGAGAAGGAGCAGCGTAAAGTGTTCGGCAGGGCTCTGACTCCCAGCCCACAGCCCTGTGGCTTTCAGCGGACGCCAGGCATTCCTCCATGTGACTGTTGGTTGTGATCCAGTGTGGTTCCCTCTGTTCCACGAGGCATAGAAAGAAAGACTGACGATAGCAACGCCGGTGGTAACATCGGGCTTCCGGCACTTTAGTCCTGAATGTTTTTTGACTAGTCCCGGATGTTTTTTTACTAGTCCCGGATGTTTTTGGACCAGTCCCGGATGTTTTTTGACTAGTCCCGGATGTTTTTTGACTAGTCCTGGATATATTTTGACTAGTCCTGGATATATTTTGACTAGTCCTGGATATGTTTTGACTAGTCCTGTATCTTTCTGGGATTTTCTTTTTTTACAATCATCAGGAAATTAAATTCATTTAATTCCTGACCGCCCCTCAATCCTCGCTGCTGCCTGTGTGTTGAGAGACGGACATTGGAGACACACTGCCAGCAGAACGGCTGCCTAACTGAACTGCTGCAGCTCTGCTGCACAAGCCTGGCTGGGCCTACAGTAGCAACAGCAGCATTTCTCTGTACTGGTCTTCTGAGTAGACACAGTAGGGGTATGCTAAGATCCTCCAGGATCTTTGTGTTCACATATCTCGGGCTAGGAACGTCGGATTCACAATCCGACAAAGCTGGGACACCCAGGCCGGCATATTTCTACCTTTAGGTGCTGAAAAAAGACATTTACAAGCGTACCATTTTGGTTGAATGAATGAATGAATGAATGAATTTATTCACACACACACACACACACACACACACACACATGATATATTACATGTACATATCTTCATGTGAAAACAACGACGCAATTGTGTGCATGTGCCAGGTCTCCCAAGAAGCTATTTAAAGCTTTTGGTGGGAGCCTGATCACAAATATAAACAAACAAAAACAAAAACAAAAACATACAACGTGGGTAGCCTACCTACTAACTGACATACAACATAGATACAGACCATTTATATACCTAAGTAATGATTCTATTTAGAGATATGATTTAAGCAGTTCCTCTTTCAGTGATTTTTTTTATGTTTTGAAGGATTTAGACTCTTTCAGACTCTTGTCGAGCTCGTTCTGACATTTACATTTTACATTTACATTTAGTCATTTAGCTGACGCTTTTATCCAAAGCGACTTAAAAGTTCTGTACGACAAGTCATCAGGAAGGGCACAACTCTATCAGAGTAACAGTTGAGACATCTCCATCATGTCCGCCATTGAAAGTCACTTATAGGGAAGCGTTTTGGAAATATTTGTAATAATTTTGGGAACATAAAACGAGCTCTCCAATGTGCTGAACCATAAAATGTATCCATTTGACTGACAAACCAAAGAACACCCTAACCCACTTCATCTGTAGCTTCAGTGATGATGACATTACAACCTCAATAACGTGTTTTTGTGTTTGTTCTAGTTTTTATGTTTTTTTTATCTGGTATATGTCAGATTTGCTCAGAGAAAACAGAACAGACTTTGAATCTATTGCTTTATTAAATTAAATTAAATTGATTTTGGCAGTAGTGTTTTTTAAATTCAGGCAGAACAGCAAGGACCACCCAAAATACTGTAACTATTGGCACGCACTACGTACAAGCACCGAACACAGCCCCAAATGGTCTAAGCTTAGCCTTGAACTTTGTCAACTGGATGAAAGAAAGATGGATAGCTAGATGGATAGATAGATAGATAGATAGATAGATAGATAGATAGATAGATAGATAGATAGATAGATAGATAGATAGATAGATAGATAGATAGATAGATAGATAGATAGATAGATAGATAGATAGATAGATAGATAGATAGATAGATAGATAGATAGATAGATAGATAGATAGATAGATAGATAGATAGATAGATAGATAGATAGATAGATAGATAGATAGATAGATAGATAGATAGATAGATAGATAGATAGATAGATAGATAGATAGATAGATAGATAGATAGATAGATAGATAGATAGATAGATAGATAGATAGATAGATAGATAGATAGATAGATAGATAGATAGATAGATAGATAGATAGATAGATAGATAGATAGATAGATAGATAGATAGATAGATAGATAGATAGATAGATAGATAGATAGATAGATAGATAGATAGATAGATAGATAGATAGATAGATAGATAGATAGATAGATAGATAGATAGATAGATAGATAGATAGATAGATATAGATAGATAGATAGATAGATAGATAGATATAGATAGATAGATAGATATTGATTGATTGAAAACTTTATTAACAGATTGCAGAATGGGTACAGTACAGTACAGCTCAATACATACAATTGTTAAGGGGATGCAGACCAGAGAAAGACTTTTGTCTGGTTTACATCAGGGTCCCCCATTTTCAATTCATCATAACATATATGACATACACGACATACAGATAGACAGTACTGCTACATCTATACATTTATGACATACCAGATTTGCAAATACAGTACTGTTTGTGATACAAAAAGAGTCCAGAAAAGAGAGTATATATACATTTGACGTAGAAACTGTACATTGATAGATAGATAGATAGATAGATAGATAGATAGATAGATAGATAGATAGATAGATAGATAGATAGATAGATAGATAGATAGATAGATAGATAGATAGATAGATAGATAGATAGATAGATAGATAGATAGATAGATAGATAGATAGATAGATAGATAGATAGATAGATAGATAGATAGATAATAATAAATCAAATTTATATAGCGCCTTTCATAGAACCCAAGGTCGCTTTACAATCAGGACAAAAAATAGGGCAAGGAAAGTAGGGGGGGAGGGGGAAGAGGGGATGAGGGAAAGTAGGGGATAATGGACCTAATTTAATCTAAAACTAACTGATGGGGAAAGCCTTGGTGAAGAGGTGTGTTTTTAGAGCGGATTTGAAGGTGTCCAGGGTTGGGGCGTTGCGGATTTCGGGGGGGAGAGAGTTCCAGAGGGTAGGGGACGCCACGCTGAAGGCTCTGTCCCCAAAAGTCCGTAACCTGGTGCGAGGGATGGAGAGGAGACCTAGATCAGAGGATCGTAGGTTCCGGGATGGAGTGTACTGGTGGAGGAGATCAGACAGGTACCGGGGGGCGAGGGCATGGAGGGATTTGTAGGTGAGGAGCAGGAGTTTGAAGGTGATGCGGAACCTGACTGGAAGCCAGTGGAGATGGATGAGGGTGGGGGTGATGTGCTGCCAGGGCTTGGTGTGAGTGAGAACCCTGGCAGCTGAGTTCTGGACATACTGGAGCCTGTCCAGGGCTAGATAGATAGATAGATAGATAGATTTGAATCTGTCTGTAATGACTGAGGGATGTTTGTGTGTCTTCCAAGTTGTTTGTGAGCAGAATTGCATAATGACTAGCTGTTGTTTCTGTTGCCTGTGCGTGTGACTGCCAACAGCGGCTGTTCTGAATGCCAGCCTTCTTTACGAGAGCCATTTCCTTGCCCTCAATCGAGAACCACTTCTTAGTTAAACACCATTCCTGCCGTAACATGTCAACTTTGAACTCTGAACGCACACAGAACCAAAGCTAGCGTTGTGTCATCGACCGTGCACGTGCGGTTGGGTTTCTCTTGAACCCATTAGCCATAAGATCACCTCAGCCACGCTGACTTACAATGAAGCAAAGACCACGAGATCATATATGGAATCTGGAAAGAAAATCTATATCTATGGAAATATGTTATCATGTAAATGCTTTTTTTCTCTCTTTTGAAACAACAACTCTATGCAGGCTCGATGCTTCTGTAACAGAGCTATGACTCACTCCTCTATTAGAAACACTGCCCTTTAACCGAACCAAAAGATTTAGATATGGCTCAATCGGTAGCGCTTCTGTCTTTCAAGCTTGTAAGCACAGGACTCACGGTTCCAGACCAGGCCGGAACCTCACCCTGAGTGGACCCTCATGTACCTCCTTCAAGAATGAATGGAGAGAAATTGCCTGAAATGGGTAAATCTAAAAATAATCCTTTGTGTGTACACAGGGAAATTACAAGTCAAAAGCCTGAAAGGTTATGAGAACCACTTGTCTAGCAATAGCCGGAGAGATGATTGTTACTCTGGCATGGAAGGTAGTGGTTAAAACTCAATCTGCCTTAAGGGCCGTTAAGACTTGCGACGGCAGTCCCACGCATGTTCATGAGCATGAAATCAGATATAGCTTTCTGCCTGGGAGAGCTACTGTCTGTAAAGCCACACACCAACACACGCTATCCCCAAGCCTACGGTTAATGCCTGAAGTATTCCAATCCATATAGTTTCCATTTGAAAATATATACGTCATAATATTTATACAAGACTGGGAAAACCCATGGAAAGTGAAGTCCGTAGGTAGATTGGTATTTTGCTGCTATATTTCCTTTCCCAGAATAATTTTCATTCTAAAGTGGTTATTATAATATATACATACATATATTGCTTAAATGATGTGCTATCTTAAAGAGGAATGTCACCCATTTTAAGAATTGACATATGTTCTTTCTGTTTCCCCCGGGACAGTTCAGTGAGTATTTTTGAACATGCACCGCTCTCTCCTGAAGCTATAAATTAGAGAAGAGAAATCTGAAGCTGCTCCATAGAAAATGAATGGGGCTCTGGGACATTGTGAGCCCATAAAATGTTTGCATGAGTTCCGAATGGGGTCTGATCCGGACCTTCTAGCAATGCTAGGATATAAATCTCATTTGGGTATAAGAGCTCACACAAACATGTTATGGCCTCACAGAGTCAGAGCCCTATTCATTGTCTCTGGAGCAGTACCACATTTTAGGGACATGGAGGGTTCTCTCTTGGATTTCCAGCTTTAGGAGAGAGTGGTGTGTGTTCACAAATACTGACTGTCTGTCTAGGAAGAACATACGTGAATTCTTAAAATGGGTGACATTCCCCTTGAAAGGCTCGCAGACATCAGAACATTTGGCCCTTGGCATGGGATCTCGTGGTAGAAATCCTCGTCAGATGAACAATATGAAAACCAAAGTAATAATAGTGTGTCTGTATGTGTGCTTGTGTGGTAAGCTTGTGTTGGAAGCTGATTGTTTGCCTGTGAGATCTCTGTTTGGCTCAAGCCAACAGAGCAGAGGCTTGTGGAGAGCCTCGGATTGTATTCAAACACTCCAAACAGTGTTAATTTAGTCAACAAAAATTATGACTAATATGGTCGTCAACAAAGCTTTTTCCCCCGACGAAAACTAGACGAGACGTCACGTTAATGGAGATCATGTGACACTAACGTGACGAAATTATTCATGCAATGTCGTTGACTAAAAACGACGACACAAAATGAAGTTTGAAAAATAAAACTTTTAGCTAAAAGTTTATTCAACATCAACTTAAATTGTACTTGCTACTTGCTATAGCTCACAGGAACTTGTTTGCAGACAGGAAAGTAACAAACATAATTGTCCGTGCGGAACCCTTATCCCCAACACATCGTTCCGTGGGTGTGTGTCGCTCTAGTTGTATGGTCTTAGGGACACCACTGTTATGCTGGGGGTGTTGTTTCCCCCTGGGAGATATGGGAGGACGGACCGCATGGTACATTGTTGTTGTTGTTGTGAAGCTAGCGTATTAGCAGGTGTTGTGTATGAGAAGGGAATTATCAACCTGTAAAACCCCATATTGAGCTGGAAATAAAGCACCATACAGAAAAGGAAACTCTTCTTTCTTCCCTACATTACTGCATGACGGACTGCTACATTATGTTGATCCACCACAATAGAACACATTAAATAGCTTACATAAGTCTAACCAGCTAGCACTCACGCCAATTTATGAGGCTGTAACTGAGTGGCGAGACTAAACAAAAAAGACTAAATCGAGACTAAACGAAGACTAAAATGCTCAGACCTGTAGTTGACTAAAACTGACTAAACGAAAAATAAATGAAGGTGACTAAATATGATGAAAACGAAAACGAGCATTTGACAGATGACTCTAAGAGACTAAAACTAAAATGTTAAATAGCTGACGAAATTAACACTGGTACTGTAACTAAACAATTTCCACATGGGCTGCTAGTACGTAGCGGACTGTGTAGTGTGATGGGACTGACCGGTGACTCGATCTTGATGAGGGCGATGTCTGACTTCTCGTCCACGTCTTTGATCTTGGCGTCGTAGATGGCACCACTCTTCAGCTCCACCTTCACCCGGTGCTTATTGGCCACAACGTGAGCGTTGGTCACAATCTGCCCGTCCTCCGCCACCATGAAGCCAGAGCCACTGGCCACAGCCACCTCCCGCTTAGAGTAAGCCATCCTGGTGGGGGGAGAGAAACATGGAGAGAGAAACATTGAGAGAGAGACATTGAGAGAGAGAAACATTGAGAGAGAGACATTGAGAGAGAAACATAGAGAGAGAAACATAGAGAGAGAAACATGGAGAGAGAAACATGGAGAGAGAGACATTGAGAGAGAAACCTTGAGAGAGAAACATAGAGAGAGAAACATTGAGAGAGAGAAACATTGAGAGAGAAACATAGAGAGAGAAACATTAAGAGAGAAACATTGAGAGAGAAACATGGAGAGAGAAACATAGAGAGAGAAACATAGAGAGAGAGACATTGAGAGAGAAACATTGAGAGAGAAACATTGAGAGAGAAACATTGAGAGAGAAACATTGAGAGAGAAACATAGAGAGAGAGAAACATGGAGAGAGAAACATTGAGAGAGAAACATTGAGAGAGAAACATTGAGAGAGAAACATAGAGAGAGAGAAACATGGAGAGAGAAACATTGAGAGAGAAAAACATTGAGAGAAAAACATTGGGAGAGAGAAACATAGAGAGAGAAACATTGAGAGAGAAACATTGAGAGAAAAACATTGAGAGAGAAACATTGAGAGAAAAACATTGAGAGAGAAACATTGAGAGAAAAACATTGAGAGAGAGAAACATTGAGAGCGAAGAAAAGAGGAGAGGAACATGACATGATTACTATACGGCCCTGCATGAAAACTCTCCCAGAGTCAGCCTGAAACTAAAACAGAAACAAGCAGAGACAAAGCAAAGGATTGTTTTCGTTTTGTTGCTGAATGAATACGTTTGCTGTCCCTGTTAAATAGAAATGCCGTTTTGTCAGGAAAACGCGTTGCCCTAGCGGGAACGCTGAAAAGGTGTTTTGCTCGCCAAAACTCGCCGACAACGTGTTGTGTAATCTGTACGGAGCCGCTTTGCCCAATGCCCAGTGGCGGACTGGCCATCGGGACGTTCGGGACGAATCCCGATGGGCCAGAACCAAAGTGGGCTGGTCCAAAAAAAAAAAAAAAAAAAAAATTATAATTTTTTTTTTTTTTTTTTTTTTGCCAGTGTGTGGGCCAGTGTGTGGGCCACTAATGTGGGCCGGTGTGTGGGCCAGTGTGTGGGCCAGTGTGTGGGCCAGTGTGTGAGTCGGTGTGTGGGCCACTAATGTGGGCCGGTGTGTGGGCCAGTGTGTGGGCCAGTATGTGGGCCGGTGTGTGGGCCAGTGTGTGGGCCGGTGTGTGGGCCAGTGTGTGGGCCGGTGTGTGGGCCAGTATGTGGGCCGGTGTCTGGGCCGGTGTGTGGGCCAGTATGTGGGCCAGTATGTGGGCCGGTGTGTGGGCCGGTGTGTGGGCCGGTGTGTGGGCCAGTGTGTGTGACCGCGCCCCCGACCGCCAAGAACCTTGGTGTTGTCCTCGACGACCAGTTGAACTTCTCTGCTCACATTGCAGCGACAACCAGAACCTGCAGATTCCTCCTGAGCAACGTCAGAAGGATATGCCCCTTCCTGACAAAAGAAGCCACCCAACTCCTCGTCCAATCAACAGTCATCTCCCGCCTCGACTACTGCAACGCACTGCTAGCTGGCCTCCCGGCCACTGCCACCAAGCCTCTTCAACTCATTCAAAACGCAGCGGCCCACCTGATCTCAAACCTACCGAAGTCGGCCCATGTCACCCCACTTCTTAGGGACCTGCACTGGCTCCCCATTGCTGCACGTATCCGCTTCAAGGCCCTCGACCTAGCATACCGTGCGGCAAAGGGAACCGCTCCCGCCTACCTCCGGTCAATGGTCTCTAACTACACACCCTCAAGACCCCTACGCTCTGCATCTTCTGGCCGCCTCAGACCTACTCCTATCCAAGCTCCCGGAGGGTCATCAAAGAGAAGCCGCCTATGCTCAGTCCTTGCCCCACAATGGTGGAATGAACTACCCATCCCAGTTAGGACAGCCGAATCCCGTCCAATCTTTCGCCGTCGACTAAAGACTCACTTCTTCAACCATTATCTGAAATGATAATAAAAAAATAAATAAAGAAAAAAAATCTAACCCTGACTAACCTTACTGCCATGCACTTGTCCTAATAAACTAACCTACACTGTAACACGCAACACTTTGATAAACATTGTTACTCAGCTGATAGAGTTGTACCCTTCTTGCTGTCTTGTCGTACAGAACTTGTAAGTCGCTTTGGATAAAAGCGTCAGCTAAATGACTAAATGTAAATGTAAATGTGTGGGCCAGTGTGTGGGCCAGTGTGTGGGCCACTAATGTGGGCCGTAGGGTTGCCACCCGTCCCTTAAAATACGGAATCGTCCCGTAATTGGAAACTAAAAGACGCGTTCCGTATTGAACTGATACGGACGCCCTTTGTCCCGTATTTTAAGGTTGCCAGTTTAGTGAGAGAAATAAGCCAGCCGACCTACAAAAACAAGCAAAATTGTGTCCAAAAGTTGTGGAAAATAAACAGACTTGGCAACTTGATGGGCGTGCGCTCAGCAGCTCACCGACCAATGAGAATTAGCGCTTTCACGTTGCTAAGAAGAGTTCTGTGCCGTTGTGCCAATCTTCCGTCAAAGAACCTGCAGATTCCTCCTGAGCAACGTCAGAAGGATATGCCCCTTCCTGACAAAAGAAGCCACCCAACTCCTCGTCCAGTGCGTTGCGTGATTTCTTTTCGAAGACGTTTTGAAAATGTCTACAGCAGACACTGTGACTCCACCGCGTCCTAAAAAGACAAAACGCCTCCAGAAATACAGACCTGAGTGGGAAGAGGCAAACCACTGGCTTGATAGCGTGTGTCAGTGGAGATGTTTACAAAGCAAACTGTAGAGTATGTAGGTGTTTTCTGTGGCGCATGGTGGACTGACTGACATCAGACAGCATGCCTCAGGAGAACAATATTCCCGAAATATAAGAACGCAAAGGACCCAAGCACAGGTGTCACAGTTCTTCATAACTGAAACATCTCCTGAGATTGATTCAGTATGGGATATTACATCTTATTTATCTGGTTGTGTTTTTAACTAGATGCCAGTATTTCTATTTACCTGCCCTGGCAGCCAGGAGCCTACTCTTCTTTGCACTTTATTTTTTATTAATCTTTTAATTTGGGTCACACAAGTGTTTCATTGTGTTATTGTCCTCTTTCAGTAAAAGTGTTCCCAGGCTTTGTTTTTACAGCACTTTATATTCATACAGTATTATGCTCAAGTTGAGGCTATATTTCAGCCAATCTATTTAAACAATGTTAAATGCAAATAAAGCACTTTAAACTTTAAGTATGACTAAATGCTTTCTTGACTATATATAGTAACTGTTCCAAAATGCATATATTTCTATGTATTTTAGGGGTTTGGGGGGCTAGCTCTTTTTAATATAAATGTCATAGATTGTTTTATTTAGATTTCATAGATTTTTATGCATTTCAGGAGTTTGGGGGGCTGGCTCCCCAAAATAATGAAATAACATAACCCTAAGCCTAACCCTAAAACCGAAATAAAGTAAAAAAAGAAAAATAGTGACAAAATCCACACATTTTCGCCCAAAAAACGCCCCAGAACCGCAACAAAAAAAATTGCGCGCTACGCGCACGCTCGATGATAGGTGTCCCTTATTTCTATTGGTCAAAGGTGGCAACCCTAGTGGGCCGGTGTGTGGGCCGGTGTGTGGGCTGGTGCATCTGAATGTCCCGGGCTGAATTTGTGTCCCAGTCCGCCACTGCCAATGCCCATGCGCAGTAGAGACCAAGGCCAAATCCTCCGCCTCCCAACATGCATGTCAACAAACCAGCAGCCACGCAAGAGTCGATTGCATGAGCAGCTCAGAGCTCCTCTTTCAACATAACAAGCATTAAACAAAATGGCCCAGTCATCTATTCACTTTTGTTTAATACATGAGGCGTTGTCTCTAATGTTATCTAGCGACTGATAGCTCCTTATATCATCATTTTTGTGCTGGCTGGCTAACGTGAGCTAACGTTAGCTACCTACCGTAGCTACCTAGCTACCAGACCCTGTTAGCTCAGAGCTCCTCTTTCAACATAACAAGCATTAAACAAAATGGCCCAGTCATCTATTCACTTTTGTTTAATACATGAGGCGTTGTCTCTAATGTTATCTAGCTACTGATAGCTCCTTATATCATCAGTTTTGTGCTGGCTGGCTAACGTGAGCTAACGTTAGCTGCTAGCCACAATGATATACTGTTATAATGGCATATTCCATTCACGTTAGCATGTAAGCTAACAAAATCGGCGCCGATGAGACTAAACTCCGCTCTTGGTGGTCAATTGTGTTGATGTTAGTTTTGTTTCATCAACAAATGAGAGGCAGAACACACAGTGAATGTATCCGTTTTGTTTATTGCACTTTTATTCCACTTTCTTTGCTGAAAAATAAGTGCTACATTGGCTAAATAGCTCACGGAGGCATTTAAAGATGGCGGCTTGTTGATTTTTTTTTGCAGGAAGTGTATTGGCACATTCAAGTTCTGATTGGTTGAAAATTACCTTTATGTTCGCCACCTACTGCCACCTACTGCCACCTACTGCTTTGGCATTGTACTACATCACTGTGCTCAGGAGGCAAAACGAAAGTGCTCAGTTGCAAAACAAATGTCTAACTCGGCTGCCACTACATTGCGACCTGGAAAGCGAAACTCATCTTGAAAACGAAACGAAAAACACCCTAGGTGTAACCGACGCCTGAGAATAGAGAGAGAAAAAGAGAGAGGAAGAGAGAGAGCGAGAGAGAGAGCACCATAGATAGGTGAGAGCAACAGGATTAAGATTAAATTGAACTTGAACTTGAACTTGGATCACTGACAATGATGATAGGCAAGAAAGTATTAAAAAAATAATTATATATATATATATATATATATATATATATATATATATATATATATATATAATACTAATAATAAAAGTGTATGTATTCACTGTATGATAAAAAAAAACAGGCACCACGCAACATGCATTATAAACTAGAGATGTTCCGATACCATTTTTTCCTTCCCGATCCGATTCCGATACCTAAGCTTTGGGTATCGGCCGATACCGATACTGATCCGATACCAGTGCATACATAAAAAAAATAAAGAAAAAAGTATATTATATAAATTATAATTTTTTTTAATTTTTTTTACAGCTACAGATACTGTTTTATACTGTTTTTTTTAGTAATAACTAGAAAGTAATGGTATTTATTCAACAACAGGTGATTGTATAGATTAG
>NC_140173.1:136403403-136480425 GCF_963971535.1 Notolepis coatsorum
TGCTGATCTCAAATGACTCAATAGATTTGTGAGCTCCATGGCAGTCAGCTGTGGGATCATGACTCATTTCGCTTTGGTGAAAACGTCCTCTCTGTGCGCTCAGAAGTGGCTAGCCTAGCTTAAAACTCAGAGAGAGGTGTCTTTGGCCAACACGTAGGCTAGCCACTCTGTATCCACTTCCATTCATTTGTGCTAAGCTAGGCTAGCTTGCAGCCGGATAGCTTTCTACTAAACACACATACTGTAGAGGAAATCTCTACAAAGAGTATCTACTGTATCTTCTTACTGTATCTGACTCTGGAGAAGATGTTAAGCGCATTTCCCATAATGTTGGCGTGCTCCTTTAAGGTCGTTAGGAAGGTACGCAGATAGACAGGGTAATATTGCTGCATATTGTTTGCTGCAATTGTTTGAGGGCAAGTCTTGCATTTTATTTATTCTTCAGACAGCAGTGAAGAGCTAACAGAGAAAGAGATGTAACAGCACTGCAAGAGACAAGAACTGAAACCATCCAGTTGTGGACAAGTGGATTTCCCCACCACCGCTAGATGACTGAGCCACCAATACCTTTCTGACTTATACTGTCGTTTTAGGAATTGCCAATCAGTGATGCAGTGGTGGAGAACCTATGAACTCCACTCGATCATCACTTCAACAGCAAAATAGGACGTTTTGGTTAATTTCCTCAGAAATATGCTATTTTCATGTAAATTGCATAAAACGACTTATGATAACCTGTATCATGAGTTTCAATCACAAAGATTAATATCAGCCTAAAAAGGTGGGTGAGCTGAATTTCACAAACACTAAAAAAGGGAATAAACTGAGTTCAGATGGGTTCACCCACATGGGAACCACGTGCCTGCAAAGGTAGAATGGCACAACTTCTGGCACGATTGGCCACTAAAGCGGCACAATAACACAGATGACACTGATTGGAGAGTATATACTACTGTACAGTGTGCGAATAGAGAGGAGGGTGCCAAGAACCCCAGAGGGCAGGAAGTGACATCAGGCCTATGTGTCTTATCTGTGTGATCAGGGGATGAAGGGAAACACATCCCTCGCTGCAGGCCGAATAACAAGAGGACGTGGTGGAAGCTGAATGGGCACAAAGAGGAAGAGAGTGGAGACAGACAGACAGACAGACAGACAGACAGACAGACAGACAGACAGACAGACAGACAGACAGACAGACAGACAGAGAGACAGACGGACAGACGGACAGACGGACAGACGGACAGACAGACAGACAGACAGACAGACAGACAGACAGACAGACAGACAGACAGACAGACAGACAGACAGATACTCAGACAGACAGACAGACAGACAGACAGACAGACAGACAGACAGACAGACAGACAGACAGACAGACAGACAGACAGACAGACAGACAGACAGACAGACAGACAGATTCAAGAGGGAAAAGAGAGATGGAAAACCAATGAGTATGTGAGTTATGGGAAATACTAAACCCTAATGGAAGTTAAGGCTTTGTAGAACGCAGAGACAGACAGAGAGAAAAGTGTGTGTGTGTGTGTGAGAGAGAGAAAGAGAGGGGGTGAGGGGTCAACAGAGAGAGAGAGAGAAAGAGAGCACTAAGCATGCAATAAGGAGACCCACTAGAGTGGATAGCAGTTGAGACAAGAAGTCAGAGAAGAAGAAGGAACATCCATAATCAGCACAACTCGCTGCAGCAGAGTCGAAGATGGAATGTGCAGTCTGTTATTCCGCCACAGCTCGCCAATGTAAAGCCATAAAGCCCGGCCTGTCACTCAAGTAGCTCAGCGATCTCCTGCTGTGTGAATTCAAACGAATCACGTGAAAAATGCATCACTCGGCATCCTTAAGCCAACATCGTTACTCACTTAGATCTAGTCCCTCCCGGTCCCCTGTCTCTGGAGCTCCATATATATGTCATTCTGCATACAAAAAAACAAGTTATTTAAAGCAAATAAAATAGCCCCAGCGCTGTACTAGAATCTGACCTATATTCCCAGGCCAAAGCAAACTGACTTGCATAATCGACGAGTCCCAAAGTCCAGATGCAAATGACATCATGCAAAGTGTAATTGCGTGTGTTTTCTTAATGCGGGGCCAGGATACCGAGGGGCCCGGGGGGTGAGGGGCCAGGATACAGAGGGGCCCGGGGTGGGCGAGGGGCCCTCTGTCTTTGGTGTGGGGACACAGCGGAACTTGGCACAGTTCTGCGCGAGGCCACTAACCGGAGGAGCTGGACAGAACCCTTATAGGTGATCACATCACTTCCTCAATGTCAGGTCAGAGTCACCACTGCACATAGAGAGCTCCTTGTTCCTGTCAGTAGCATATGGGCTCTGGAGGTCAGTGGTCCTCACTGACACATGTGACTAAAAACATTGCTGTAATTACACTATGAAAGAACTATCTGGGGAAACAATGTTATTCTTCTGACAAAAAGCAAGTTCGAATGAGATATTTGTATACTACATTTTAAATGGGATGTGATTTCATTACTTCAGCTTCGCTACTATGACTCTTTCACTTTTTGCATAGTTCACTCGGCCTTACGGTATAGTGAGTAGTTTATATCGCCCATTTGAGTGTCATTACCCGGTCCTCTTGCCCTGTCCGATTTGCCCAGCCTCTTCCAGTTGAGCAAGTGTTGGAGCTAACATGTTATTTAAAACAATGCTCACTGCCTGTCAATCTGTCTGTACGTACGTCTGGGTGCTAATAGCATCTGCCCGAAATACACATTGATATCTGTTTATCTTTAAGGCCATTGCCAGGAAATTACCACCTTATATCACAATGTTGCGATACTGGGACTATGGACCCTAGCTGACCGGCTCAAATGAATGGCTTATGCTTAAGGCTTATATGCTTAAGAGTGCAGACTGAGCTTGGAAAGTCTGTCATTTGTTTCAATGCCACAGCTTGCTCTCAATGATCATTTGAGATTCAAAAAAAGATTGAATTGAAAAATAAAGGTTGAATTGGTGTATTCACATGGGTATATTTGAACATTGTATTCTAAACAGGCAAAGAAGGACAGCCACATCTGCAGGCAGGGCAAGAAGGCAGAATTGTAAAAGTAACAAACGTGAAGATATTGAAGTCTTCTCTGCCCCATCGTTCTGACAGCTACCATGCTGGGAGTGAAAAAGAGAGGGGGGAGAGAGGGAGAGAGAGAGAGAGAGAGAGAGAGAGAGAGAGAGAGAGAGAGAGAGAGAGAGAGAGAGAGAGAGAGAGAGAGAGAGAGAGAGAATTTATTGGTCAGAATTTATTGAAAGGATAGCCCCTTGAGATGCAGCATCTCATTTTAGAGAGAGGGAGAGAGAGAGGGAGAGAGAGAGAGAGAGAGAGAGAGAGAGAGAGAGAGAGAGAGAGAGAGAGAGAGAGAGAGAGAGAGAGAGAGAGAGAGAGAGAGAGAGAGAGAGAGAGGAGAGAGAGAGGGGGGGGGAGAGAGAGAGAGAGAGGAGAGAGAGAGAGAGAGAGGAGGAGGAGGGAGATGGGAGAGGAGAGAGGAGAGAGAGAGAGAGAGAGAGTGAGATGAGATAGAGAGAGGAGAAGGAGAGAGAGATAGAGAGAGAGAGAGAGAGAGAGAGAGAGAGAGAGAGAGAGGGGAGAGAGGGGGGAGAGAGAGAGGGAGAGAGGGGGAGAGAGAGAGAGAGAGAGAGAGAGAGGAGAGAGAGAGAGAGAGAGAGAGAGAGAGAGAGAAGAGAGAGAGAGGAGAGAGGGGGGGGGGGAGAGAGAGATCCTGCAGAATGACAGTGAAGTTTTCCAAACTCTGAGGTGTGTTGTGTGTCCTTCAGGCAGCAGGTGCTGGGGTGTGTGGTCCTATACATTCAACTCAACACATGGTGCTCACTTCAGACCACACACACACACACACACACACACACACACACACACACACACACACACACGCAAACACTCTATACAGCTAATCGTGAAACCAAATGATTGCTCTGCCATATGTGTGTGTATGATTGTATGTGTGTGTGTGTAGTGTGTGACCCTTCCTCATTTCCTCTTAACATCCCTTGAGCCATCCTATATTACACACAGCTTTAATGATGATTAATGACGCTGATTAAATGCTACAGAATTGTGCATTTTTGGCAGAAAGCATGTCTGAGAAGGAATGAAGGTCTGTGTACTGTTAACTTATATACAGTACTGTATACGTGCAGTGTTTGGTGATATAACATCACGTACTTCATGATGAAGGACGGAAGGGAACGGTTTCCAGATAACACCACGAATCTGTAGCCTTACAAAAAAAGACTTCATGGTCTATAGATAATATAATCACTTCTCCAAATAATTTACAAATGAATTGCTATTATAGTGTGCTAGATGCGATCTCGAATTTAATCCATAAAACGACCAAAAGGATTAAAGCACAACAGTGCACATATCGGAAATAATCCATCCATGGCGATATAAGACTCGAGGATTTGGGGACTCTGTTGTGATTACGAATGGATATCTGATAGAGTCTGTAATTGTGATGCATGCGGATGAAGTTGCCAACAAGGAGGAGGAAATAACATATTTCAATGGTTTCCTTTGTAACACACACAAGACACATGGGGGTTTTGTTGTGTGCCACTGGCCGCAGCTGTAACATCTGTGTGCCGTCGGTTCAGCCCACGCTGCAACAGGCAACAGGGGGTCAGAATTCGGGCACAACACCGGCACGGGCACTGCAGGAATCAGGGGGGTCAAGTCCAGGGAGCGGGTTGAATGTGGAAAAGGTGGAGGGAAGTCGTGTGGTAATAACTAAGGGTGGAAAAGGTCCTTTTTACGCATAAACCAAATGAAAAGGTTGCACACCGTCCTGGCGCACGGGTGAATTCACTCGGATGGATTTTAAATCCAGAAGTAGGATACAATGTAACCGTCTGAATACAGTTACAAAAAGATTTGCACTACATCCATGCACCTCATTTTTGCATTTTTTTTCTTCTTAATTTTGTACTTTAGGTTGTACTTTAGTTTGTTGTATTGTATATTTTGTATAGTGTTTGGACTTAATTATTTTTTACCTTTTTACTGTAGCACGTTTTCAGGGGGCTCATACAGAACCAAGCAGTTCACTGTTCACCCCACCCCACCTACCCAACCTCCTCCAATGTACAGTTTTTACGTCAAATGTATATACTCTCTTTTCTGGAATCTTTTTGTATCACAAACAGTACTGTATTTGCAAATCTGGTATGTCATAAATGTATAGATGTAGCAGTACTGTCTATCTGTATGTCATGTATGTCATGTATGTTATGATGAATTGAAAATGGGGGACCCTGATGTAAACAAGACGAAAGTCTTTCTCTGGTCTGCATCCCCTTAACAATTGTATGTATTGAGCAGAGCTGTACTGTATTGTACCCATTCTGCAATCTGTTAATAAAGTTTTCAATCAATCAATCAATCAATCAATCAATCAATCAATCAATCAATCAATCAATGTACATGTACTTTATATGTGACTGTGACAAATCAAACTAAACCTGAAACTCGAAACGGCCGTTACCTTTTCCACAAGCTCCCCGCTGGATAAACAGCACGGCCGGCTGCTGTAACTTCTGCGCCCGGCTGCTGACTCTCTGGAGCTCGCAGATGTTCCTGTAGGACACGCCATCGCTGCCACACACGGGGTGGGTGGTTTTACACGCGCATATCCCGGTGGTCTTACTTCTCCTCCGGACGCTGATGGAGTATCCCACGCCGCCGGTGACCGAGCACTCCAGTCCGTCCGCGCACACCGAGTCCCCGAGTTTCCCGGCGCCGCCGCACACTTCGCCCTCTCCCGACGCGCACACGGAGCAGCAGCCGCAGGCATCGACCTGCTGTCCCGCGGAGCACTCCGAGGGCAGCCGGGGACACATCGAGGTGTCACATCGAGCGGGACATCCGATCACGTATCTGTTGGATATCTGCGCGTCTGCGGGCATCGACGAAAAGACAACCGTTACGCACAGCAGCAGTGACCAAAACATTGTTGTATCCAAAAAGAAGAGTAACCGGCTAAGTGCTATAAAAGTAAAGAAAATAAACGCATTAAAGTGCCCCACCAGTCCCTATCTGGTTGCAGTGCTTTGGGATATGAGCGCTCGCTCAGTAGTTTGGGGGAGAATATAGTCGCTTCGGCTGGAGAGGGATTTGATAAAGGCTCCACTGGCACAGTGCACCATTACACGACTTTTTTCCCCCTTTTGCTGGCACTGCATTTATAAAAGCCCTACTCAATTCCACATGACCCGCCGCCGGCACACTTTCTATAGACAATAACAACAAGCGTTGTGATTGGTGTTGTGTGCGAGTGACGTCCTAAAAAATGGTAGAGGCGCTGATCTATTTCCAGCACCCTATTTTTGGTGAAAATGTGGACAGTGCTTGACAGAGCTTGGTTTAGCCTATTCATTGTATGACACAAATATGAATGCACAATATACAGTTTATAGCGGAAGAGACAACTAAATTAATTTTGAGTTATTACTTCTTACTACTACTACTACTACTACTACTACTACTACTACTACTACTACTACTACTACTACTACTACTACTACTACTACTACTACTACTACTACTACTACTAATACTTATTATTATTATTATTATTATTATTATTATTATATTATTATTATTATTATTATTATTATTAGATTGTTCGTAACAATAACTAACAACAACAACAATGATAATATTAACAATAATGATAATAGTATCATAAAAGCATCATCATGAATGATCAATTACGTCAGTAAACAACCGCGAGACCCAGTGCAATGCCTTTTAAACAAATAAACAAACAACACAGAGTTGGACCCAGTCTCAACACGAAATAATGTACAGGGTCGCCCGTACATTATATGCATTACTAACAGCTTGCACTCATTTATTTATGAACTATAGTCACTATTGGCATCAACATAAAGCCCTGTGGCTATCCGGAAAGTCAGCAGAGATGTTGGGTGGATTATACAATGTATATGGAGTTAATGAAGCACGTTATGCACACAGGCTATTCAGTCTAATTGAAAAATTGCTTATGAAGACATCACTTCTCCATTCATGATGCTCTCATCCCATTTCGGTGGTAGAAACAAGCTGCCAGTGCCAAGTAAACAACAGAGTACAGCAACTTCCAATGGGCCTGGTCTACAAGATACACTACACGACTAAGGTACCCATGTACATGTCAAAATACTTCCCAAAAGTCACAACACCAGAGGGAGCTCCACAAATCATGTTAAACCCAGATTCGGCTCAAACAAGGGACTAAACACGTTTCGCAATTATGCCACATCAATGTGGAACGCCCTACCCACAGCTGTAAAGGAATGTGAATCACTACCCACTTTCAAAACCACTCTCAAAGAGCACCTACGGGAGACTGCAATTCGAAACTGGCCCCTGGAAATGTCCTAACCCAACCCCCTCCAATGTACAGTTACCCCCACCCACCCAACCACCTCCAATGTACAGTTCCCCCACCCCACCCCACCTACCCAACCTCCTCCAATGTACAGTTTCTTCCCCCTCAAATGTATATACTCCTTTTTCTTGACTCTTTTTGTATCACAAACAGTACTGTATTTGTAGATCTGGTGTGTCATAAATGTCTAGATGTAGCAGTACTGTCTATCTGTATGTCATGTATGGATATATGTTATGATGAATTGAAAATGGGAGACCCTGATGTAAACAAGATGAAAGTCTTTCTCTGGTCTGCATCCCCTTAACAATTGTGTGTATTGAGCCGTACTGTATTGTACCCATTCTGCAATCTGTTAATAAAATGTTCACTCAATCAATCAAACAAACATTTCAGGAATCATTATCTTCCAAGTGTATAATCACAAGCATCTGTTGTTTCAACGCATATCGATTCAAATCACTAATAAAACGCTTAAACGTGTGCTTTCTCTCTGTTTTTCGTAAGTGGCATCAACTAGTGCGTAAATATCACACAGCTGCCCGAGTGGAACCGACGACATGTGAAAGGAGGACATTCCAGTATTACGGCTACATGGGGATTTCGCCGGTTATATTATAGGTAGTGGAGGCTAAAGAGAACAACACATCTCTGTAAAGGTTTATATTAGTGGAGGCTAAAGAGAACAACACATCTCTGTAAAGGTCAGAGGTCTGCGGTGCCCCGTAAACGTCCTGATAAACACTGGGCCAATGAATCACTGTCATAAATTGCTCTGACACAATGACATTAGTTATGGGCTCTTGGTCGTTTTAATGACTCTTGCATTTAATGAGGTGGTTGAATGGACCGGACGAGCACTTCCCTGGACTACTGCTGGGACAGGGGGGCTTTCTCAGGGGCAGTTAAAGAGGGGTACCGGGGTGCAAGGGAATCATATTGCCATGATATTGACTTGGACCTACAAGCCCTGACTAAGCAGTGAGTCATTTGTTCTGAGCAGAGTGAGAAGGCAGGGAAGATATATTCTATATCGTATTATAGGTTATGTGCATCTAAAAGCATCCCAGTGTGTTGATACAAAATGCAAAGACAATGACATAGAAAAATGCACCTGGTGGAAGAAGCAGAGTGACAATAAGCGGCACAACGCTGATTAAACTATTCACCCGTTCATATAGGTGGAAGTAGATCCTCACTTGTGTCCTTGTCGATAAAGCAAAAACCAAATGAGAAATGAAGATGGCAAAAAGCTCTTTAGCTATTACGCTTGATGCTATCTTTTCGTTGTAGCCCTACATATAGTGTTCTATGTGAAGACAGTCTGTGTATTGATCAGGACACATTCCTAAAACGAAACGATTCCACAAAGTCACATGACCCCTCTGAGATATTGTACTCTACTCTCATGGCGGAGGAGAAGGACACAGAGGACTAACGATGGGAAAATATTCAGATGAAAACGACCTCATCGTGTAAGGAACACCCATTCTCAAACCAAGAGCCCCATTATGGCTCTGGGGGCGGAGAGATCACAGAGACCTCAATGTGTCCGTCCTAGGTTCTGCACATTGGTCTTGGTTTGAGAATGGGAGTTCCTTATGTGTGAGGCGTGGCCGCCCGCGTGCCTATCGAGAGTCCAACTGGATCTTTATACGTCTCTCCACACTTGAAGCCACATCAAAGTCTCCCTCCCCCTCCTGAAGGGCCAAAAAAAGAGGAGAGAGCACAGAGCTTGAGCGGATAGAACGGGGCCTTTACTGAGTGTGTCGTGGTCATTTCCGTGGCTTTTTTCGGCGACTTTTGATCATGTTGTCGACCGTGGGAATGAGCGTTGGAATAAGCACTGTTTTTACGAGTGGTCGGCCTCGGCCAGTTTATGTTCTACCAGCACTGCAGTCCAAATATAAACCAGCCATGAATGTAGATTTGGAGCGGCCCTTCTATCCAGCCCAGTTCTATGGAGGGAGGTACAGTATATGCCGGAGCTAAATGACGAGAGCGTTGAGAGCTGTATATATCCACCTCTGATTGATTGATTGATTGATTGATTGATTGATTGATTGAAAACTTTATTAACAGATTGCAGAATGGGTACAGTACAGTACAGCTCAATACATACAATTGTTAAGGGGACGCAGACCAGAGAAAGACTTTCGTCTTGTTTACATCAGGGTCCCCCATTTCAATTCATCATAACATATATGACATACACGACATACAGATAGACAGTACTGCTACATCTATACATTTATGACATACCAGATACAGTACTGTTTGTGATACAAAAATAGTCTAGAAAAGAGAGTATATACATTTGATGTAGAAACTGTACATTGGAGGAGGTTTGGTAGGTGGGGTGGGGGTGGGGGGGGCTGTATATTGGAGGTGGTTGGGTGGGTGGGGTGGGGACACTGTACAAGTACAACTGTACAAGCAAAACTGTACATTGGAATATTGACAAGACCATACTTGGTCATTTACTGTACATTGGAGGGGGTTGGGTTAGGACATTTACAGGGGCCAGTTTCGAATTGCAGTCTCCCGTAGGTGTTCTTTGAGAGTGGTTTTGAAAGTGGGTAGTGATTCACATTCCTTTACAGCTTTGGGTAGGGCGTTCCACATTGATGTGGCATAATTGCGAAACGTGTTTTAGTCCCTTGTTTGAGCCGAATCTGGGTTTAATATGATTTGTGGAGCTCCCTCTGGTGTTGTGGTCGTGGTATTCACTGACCTTTGGGAAGTATTTCTCTCTCTTCTCTACTGGCCCCCAGAGGCCAGCCTGGCCCAGCCATAATGTCGTCCTGGCTTTCTGATCATAGATATATATAGAACACTAGATAGCTTACCCGCGCTGCCGGCCAATGGAGAGCGACGTCGTCGTAGGGCGGCCATCTTGCCCCAGGCAGCTCAGCTACTGATAACATTAACGTCTACTTTTTTATTTTAATGTCTGTTTTTTTTTCAAACCGCTTGAATCATAGCCACGTTAATAATGCTGTTAATAAACCAAACCGTTTGTAAATCCGTCAATATTTCAGCGAGTTATGAGTATTTTTGTCTGTGCAGATCACTCACCCTCACTCAAGTCTGACTGGGGCAAGATGGCGGCGGTTCAGCGACGCTGGTGACTCCGCCTTAAGCTATCTAGTGTTCTATATATCTATGTTTCTGATACCTTCTTGCGCTGTCCGCTTACGTAACAGAATGACATCACCTTTACGTCTCCCTCGAACATCTGACATCGTCGGCCCTTTGCTATAGAGACAATCGCTATATTGGAATTCTATGGCATGACGAACAAGCACAGGCGCACCAGAGACCACGTCGGACAGGCTCACATAGAGTGCTGATAGATTTATTATCCTGAAGTTGACCAAGTGGTCACAGAACAGCTATAATAATGGTGTCCAGATAGTGACCTGGCTAGAATTCACCATCTGGACGCCATATTATAGCTGCTCTGTGACCAATCGGTCAACTTCAGGACAATAAATCTATCAGCACTCTATATGTGAGGTTGGGCTTGTATACATGATCCAGTCCAGTACTGATGTACACTCACTGGTCAAGTCGTGTGACCAGGGGCGTAGCTGTAGATTCTGGGCCCCATGAAAGAATGTATTTGTAGGCCCCCAGTGAAAGGCGAGCGCGCGTAAGCACCATTTATTTATTGATGAAAACGCATAATATGGTTTTTTTACCTATACATTCGGATCAGCAGTTCAGCACCTGCACTGTTGGTGGGTGAGCCTAGTAAAGGATGTCACATTGCGTTCATCTTCAATGAATGGACCAATGCAATAGTCTACCAAAGCCCCCCCCCTCTCTCTATATATCTCTCTCACACACACACACACACACACACACACACACACACACACACACACACACACACACACACACACACACACACACACACACACACACTTCAGAAACAAACAATGAGAGCATCAATAATACACCTGAGTGATGTCTAGTAAAAAAATAAAAAAAATTGCAAATACAGTACTGTTTGTGATACAAAAAGAGTCCAGAAAAGAGAGAGTATACATTTGACGTAGAAACTGTACATTGGAGGTTGGGTAGGTGGGGTGGGGTAGGGGACACTGTACACTGTGAAAGGTTTTAAATTTGACAACTGTTACATCGATTGGTTTGATTGATTGATTGAAAATTGTATTAACAGATTGCAGAATGGGTACAGTACAGCTCAATACATACAATTGTTAAGGGGATGCAGACCAGAGAAAGACTTTTGTCTTGTTTACATCAGGGTCCCCCATTTTCAATTCATCATAACATATATGACATACATGACATCAGGGACGTGCACAGGACTTTAGAGGGGCAGGTGCTCAAAGGCTGAAAAGGGCACTATACCTGTGTGTGTAATAACCGTAGCGCGCAAGCCGATTTTTAAGGGCCCTTTTCGGGTGGGGGGGGGGCCCCTTTTTATGCTTTTTGGGGGGTTTTGGTGATCAAATATTGAACTATAATAATCAGTGCAGGAGCTCACTTATCCTTGAAAGACACTTTTATCACTGACTTAAAAGGCCCATACATCTCCATAAATGTTCAGGGGGGAGGGAATAAGTGCTTACCCTACAGACCCCAAGAAGTGCTGTATATTCTGTATTGTTTAATATAAATGCATTTTTTTTATTCCGACCCGATTTGTATTTGAGATTCCCAAATCCCATCGGACTTGACTTCTTCGTGTCCCTCAGTGAGTGTAATACCAGCATTCAACTGTATGTCACCACCCACGCTATGCATAAAATATATAGGTCCGTGGAGACGTGAAGAGGCCGTGCAAACTGCAATGAAATATGGGGCATCTCTCTCTCTTTACCTAATATTTTGATTCCATCCTGACATTTTTCAGTTGGAAGGGCAGTCTATATGCGTAACGGTAAAAATAAATAAAATAAAAAATCTTTAAAAAAAATAAACTTTCAAAAAGGGCACTTTTTTACGAGGCTCAAAAAGGCAGGTACTCAAGCACCCCTTGGGCTCTATGTGTGCACCTGCACGCACTGCACGTGCCTGGGAGTGTTGAGATAAGAGACTCTGTATAGGATTGTTAGTAACTGTCTAACTGTACATATGACTGTTTACCAGTGGTGCAGTCGTAATATGGGAACTGGTTACACGCCACGTGCACGACGCCCGCTCCCGCACACGCACATACTGTTCCCTCAGTTGCGCACAGAACAGATGATTATTATGCATAACAATGGAGATCAAGCAGCCCCCCACCTTCTCGTAGGTTCCTATTATTATGCAAAGTCTAGGTGAGAAGTGCCGGCCGCCGGCCGGGTAGCTTTCTACAACCAAAGGAACAGCACTCGCCACAAACACCATAGGCGCACAATCCTTCACATTGGGATCGCAGATGATGGTATCTGCCATCTTCTCTACACCTTTAGTGGACAGAAGCCCATTACTGAAAAGGCATGAACTGCAGGTTCCCGTGCGTCTTGCACTGACATGTTTCCCTGTCAGCTTCAGTTGGTGCTACAACCCAAAATGGCCAAAATGCCTCGCAGAGATCTCAGCTGGTATGGTATGACAGTCAGGTATTGCACGTGATTGAAGAAAAGGTCGGTGCAATTAGATATAGCAACATGGAGATACGTTGAGGAATCTATCTGGACAGAGACAGAGACAGACAGAGACAGGCAGAGATATTAATGTAACGAAAACCTTAAATGGATTGAAGTGTATACTTACCTAAAATGTAGACAAGTATTGCAATGAATTACAGTTATTAAGACAATAGAATGCCTGAAACATAATACAAAGTATCCTATACTTACCCGATTACCTGAAATTACCTTGTCATACTTACCTGAAACTAAATTGAAGAATGTGAGACAGACAGACAGAGAGAGAGAGACAGAGACAGATAATTATTATAATGCAAATCTTATAGACCTTTTCAACTTGACAATATAAACATTCTAAATGGCCCCATTTGTGTTTCCTGTTGCAATGTTTGATAATACAGTATCTGAAGTAAACATAGGACAAAGCTGTGGAATTCGAATGAAAAGGTATATAGACGACACTTTATAATAATGATCAATTACTGTGTAATGTATATTTACACAAGAGGGTGATCAATTGATACATCACGGGTGTGATGCGGCAGGACAGAGGTATTTTTTATTTGAAATCTTTATTTCGAACATGTAAATACAAACAAAATAAAACAAAAACAAATCATTAATCTCTAGCAATGAAATGGATTTTTTTTAAACAAAAACAAAACAAAAAAAAGAGAAGGTAACTCAATTTACATGTTCGAAAAGGAGTAGGAAGAAGTATACACTTATTTAATCCTACCCCTTTTCCACTACTCAAAATGAATGTAATTTCTTACTAATAAAACCATACAAAACAAATATATATATACAAATATATGCAAAACATTAAAAAAAACAATATATATATAAAACATAAAGAAAAGAAAAGAAACATTTTAAAACCAGTGAATGTCAAATCCCTTCCTCATCCCTGTACCTCGTGAAAATAATTTCTTTATAACTCAGTTTGAAGTGTCTTATGTTTGGACATTGCTTTAGCACAATATTCAGACTGTTCCACAGTTTCACTCCACATATGGAAATACAATGTCCTCTCCTGCTAGTATGTACACTAAGAACTTTAAGTTGAGTTCTCCCCTCAGATTATAACCCCCCTGAATGAATGAATGAATGAATGAATGAATGAATGAATGAATGAATGAATGAATGAATGAATGAATGAATGAATGAATGAATGAATGAATGAATGAAAGAAAACGTTATTTAACATATTGCAGAATGGGTACAAATTAAATACAGTATGGCTCAATACAAACAATTGTTAAGGGGATGCAGACCAGAGAAAGACGTTTGTCTTGTTTACATCAGGGTCCCCCATTTTCAATTCATCAAGACATTTATGACACACACAACATACATGACATTATGACATTTATGGCATAGGGACATACATGACATACAGGTATGTACCTCTCTTTCAAGGAACAGTTTTTGAATGTTTCCTGTAAGTTACCTTTTGCTTTATACATTGTTTGTGCCGTTTTAACTTGAATGTTTTTTACTTTAAAAATAGTATGTTTGTGTGATCACAATATCCTGCATTGTGAACTATCCTTTATTGATTGATTGATTGATTGATTGATTGATTGATTGATTGAACATTTTATTAACAGATTGCAGAATGGGTACAATACAGTACAGCTCAATACACACAATTGTTAAGGGGATGCAGACCAGAGAAAGACGTTTCTCTTGTTTACATCAGGGTCCCCCATTTTCAATTCATCATAACATATGACATACATGACATACAGATACACAGTACTGCTACATCTATACATTTATGACATATCAGATTTACAAATACAGTACTGTTTGTGATAAAAAAGCGTAAAAAAATTTAATTAAAATAAAAGAGTATACATTTGACGAAGAAACTGTACTTCGGGGTAGAATGCAGGGGGAGGGGGCTGTAAGCTGAGTGGGGTTGTTCTTTGACGCTTTCCACCAATCCTCGCAGGCGGACGCAGCCTCATCTACATATATTTCCCAGACTTCCTCTCCAGTCCTTCAGCGTGGAGCTTGTGGTTGACGGTATAAACAGCTCAGCGCTTCAGGGTCTCTTTGTCGAAGCTTCGGCTAGACATAATACTAAAATTGGAACGATACAGAGAAGATTAGCATGGCCCCTCGTACACACGAGACATTATACATAGTCTCTCTGCATAAAAACCACGGCCGAGAGGGAGCTGTCTGGGAACCACCCCGTTCTGCCCGACAGTGTGTGGGTATCGCTTTCTCTGCCTTTTGGCTGAGATCAAGTGTGTTTCTCCTCTGCGCCTCCTCCTCTCGGCTGCACCTGGGGTCAACCGGGGCTTCCCTCCTTAGTGACCCGGGGTAATACCCGACGTGTCCTAAACTGAGCTTCTTGTGTGAGAAACTACCAGTTATGAAGCCAGTGGAGTGTCTAAGCAGCGGCTTTAGGGCGAGACGCAGAGGAGACTACACTTATAAATGAATGAAAACTTTATTTAACAGGTTGCAGAATGGGCTCAATACACACAATTGATAAGGGGATGCACTATACCTGTGTGTGTAATAACCGAGCGTGCGTAGCGCGCAAGCCGATTTTTAAGGGCCCTTTTCGGGTGGGGGGGCCCCCTTTTTATGCTTTTTGGGGGGTTTTGGTGATCAAATATTGAATATTGAACTATAATAATCAGTGCAGGAGCTCACTTATCCTTGAAAGACACTTTTATCACTGACTTAAAAGGCCCATACATCTCCATAAATGTTCAGGGGGGAGGGAATAAGTGCTTACCCTACAGACCCCAGGAAGTGCTGTATATTCTGTATTGTTTAATATAAATGCATTTTTTTATTCCGACCCGATTTGTATTTGAGATTCCCAAATCCCATCGGACTTGACTTCTTCGTGTCCCTCAGTGAGTGTAATACCAGCATTCAACTGTATGCAGCACAGCGGTTTCTATCATCATCATCACCACCCACGCTATGCATAAAATATATAGGTCCGTGGAGAGGCACGCTGAGGAGGCCGTGCAAACTGCAATGGAATACGGGGCATCTCTCTCTCTTTACCTAATATTTTGATTCTATCCTGACATTTTTCAGTTGGAAGGGCAGTCTATATGCGTAACGGTAAAAATAAATTAAATAAAAAAACTTTAAAAAAAATGTTTTTTCAAAAAGGGCACTTTTTTATGAGGCTCAAAAAGGCAGGTGCTCAAGCACCCCTTGGGCTCTATGTGTGCACGTGCCTGCATGACATACAGATAGACAGTACTGCTACATCTATACATTTATGACATACCAGATTTGCAAATACAGTACTGTTTGTGATACGAAAAGAGTCCAGAAAAGAGAGTATATACATTTGACATAGAAACTGTACATTGGAGGAGGTTGGGGGGGGGGGGGAGGTTGGGTAGGAGGAGTGGGTGAGGGACACTGTACAACTGAACAAGCAAAACTGTACATTGGAATATCGACAAGACCATACTTGGTCATTTACTGTACATTGGGGGGGGGGGGGGGTTATGTTAGGACATTTACAGGGGCCAGTTTAGAATTGCAGTCTCCCGTAGGTGTTTTTTTAGGGTGTTTTTGAACGTGGGTAGTGATTCACATTCCTTTACAGCTTTGGGTAGGGCGTTCCACATTGATGTGGCATAATTGCGACCGGAGTAGGCATAGCTCACATTAATGTTAAGATTAAGTAGCTCTCGTCACATGTTGGAGACTCCTGCTTTAGAGAGTTCTCTCAATCTTTAGCATCCATCCAGCTCTGTACGGTGGTGGGTCTGAAATGCCGTGTCACGTTCTCATTTTTACCACCAGAGGGCAGAGTGGGCCACTCTGAGAGGAAGAGCCTCACAAAAAAAAGAAAAAAAAATTGTTGGTGACAATGGGGACATGTATATTTTCAACCATTTTAAAGGGTACATTTTATGCATAATTTCAACAATTATGATTTCATTGAATCTGTGTGTTGGTTAAGTGTTTTCTTTTTCTCATTTTAATAATTTATTTCCCAACACCTCTTTCTTCCCTTGTATTCAACACAGCATTCTTCAGTGGCATCAGCACACATTAATACAATTGGGCTTATTGGATCCACATGCATCTCAGATTTCCAGTCATACCCAATTCATGCCATTGCACGACAGTATGCAGAAATAATCAAATACACAAAGTGTAGAATAGCTGTAGCAGGCTACACTGCATGCAGGACAAAAGCTACACAAGATTAGCATAAAGTGGGCATGTCTGTAAAGGAGAGACCCATAGAACCCATATTCATTCCGATATCTTGAGGTGAAAGGTCAAGGGACCCCTTTGAAAATGGCCATGCCAGTGCCTTGCCTAACTTTGGAGCATTTTTATTTAACCCCTACAGACAAGGTTGCTACCAACGGACTCCTAGGTGGTCTAGTTTCATGATACCAGTATGCCCACCTCTAGCTTCAGAATTCAGCCTCTGAAAAGACAGTAGTTAGCCAAGGAGGATTAATCTTCCATTGAGAATAGATGTCCCCCCCCCCCCCCCCCATGCTATGCATTATAGGGGTAGTGATAACTTTTATTTTATGCAAAAATAACACATTCAAATGTGTGCTTGTGATGTAAAAAAAAAAAAAAAAAAAAAAAAACTCAGTTGAGGAATTCATTATAATAAAATAAATGCATAACAGGCAAAGATATAAAATAACATAATGCGCCCGGGTCACTTTTGACCAAGGGTTAAGCTGAATCCCAAGCATCCTCGACAACAAGCAAATTTTCAATGTGTTTATTTATTTCAAGTCATCCACATAATAAATAATGACAATTCAAATCAATTACACAAAAAGGGGGTTAAAATAGCTTTGCTTTGTTGGATTGAAAAAAAAACAGGCACTTTTAAACAACTAGTTTACATTTAGCAAGACCACAGTGGGGATTGTTAAAAAGACTTGGAAGCAGTAGCAGCAGCCTAGGCTACTACTAGGAGAACCCTCACTATTTGGCAACACAGGCACCAGGATGAATACAAGGAAACATCTAATAGCACAACAAAAAAAACTATATACAGCTGTCATGTCCATGTAAAACAGATATACACACATAAACCGGTGCTCACACACACAACATACACACAAAGTGCAGTCACGTCAAGAGCATTAATGAGAAGCAAATCCCAGGGGAATCATCAACGTGTTAGTGTGCAACAGAGAGGCGTCCGAGAACAAAACTCTAAATTTTAAATGTAATCTGAAAATCTCTGCATGGTAATCAAGAGATGAGACTAGAGTCTTGAAAGCGCAGATTAAGGTACTTGATCCGACTGTTTTAATCCAGCTCCCCAGAGCAGAGCGGATGATCGAAGATCAACCCTCGACCAAATAATTCCCAATGACTTGAAAAGGCTAAATAAATGAAAAGGTCTACAACATGTCAAAATGGTGCATTTTCCATTCAGTAGTGTCCTTTGTTGTGCCTCGACAACATCCTCCACGTAATTTAAATGGATTCGATGATAAATTGGATTCAGATTCTGAACCGATTCCAGATTGTCATTCTTATATTGGGGTTCATCCAACAACTACCAGGACATTATGAAAGAGATGATGGAAGATGGGCCCGTTTTCTGTACAGAAATGGAGGTTAGAGCAACAAGTCGTCAGAGAGGGATAGGGGTAACTGTAGGGAGGGAAAACAACATTAACCTGCTACCTCTGTATTTAGTGAAGAAACAGTTTGGGACAGTCAGGCTCAATTCAGTTTTTTGTTTTGTTTTTTTTAAATCACAGACAATCTCATCCACAAGTCATTCACACAGGTTTTTAAACTAACAGCTTATAGTTTAGCCTAAGTTTTCAATTAGACGTTACACGACAAGTTAAAGGTGACACAATAGTCAAGGATTTGGCAAATTAAATACAAACAAAATGTGTCAAAGTCATTGGTACCATTACTCAATGTGTTACATGTGTCCAGTTACGAGTGATGCTCACAGTTCACTGCACACACCAACTCGAGGTTGACTGTTAATACATTTGGTCAAACATATTATACACACACTGGGTCATATACAGGACCAGTATCACAGACATGTATTAAGCATAGGCCTAGTCGAACAAGCTTTCTTCCAATGGGAATTCCCACTGGAACAAGACTAGGCTTAATCCATGCATGTAAGTTGCCCTATATAACATATCACAAGTCAAGAGTAGTACAATTATGACAGTGGATGTATGAAATGACCACACGATTTGCATTAGTAGAGGTTAGAGAAGCAGTGGAACCCATGTCCTCATGTTGGGACACCTTTTCGTCATTAGGAAACAGCTGGCACAAACAAAAGCTCCCTTATTTAATTGGCACAAAGTGGTTTATAAAAATGTTGGGGGCGCCACAAATATATGTGCCTATGTAGTCAAACTATGCAGATTAAAATAAAGCTATCTTGGTTGCATTTTAATCAACATAAGCAAATACATTGTTTTCTGACAACATCAACCCTATTATAAGTAAATAAATAAACCGTTCAAAACAATAGCAGGCAGGTGGGGGGGGGAGGGCTGCCTGAATTAGTGGGTCATTTTTGGCGCACACCATAGATAGAGTTCAGTCCCGACTCCACCTCCTCCGTGTCCCTGCAGGACGCTGGTAGAGAGAGAGCATCCGACAGTCTGCCATTTGGCTGCATGGCCGGCTTGGATGACCGCCATTTGGCTTGGATCAACTTTGGCTTGGAACCCAGAGCCTGCTTTAGTGTCATAAAGTCCCCCCCCGTGTTAACGCCGCTTCCCCCTGATCCCTTTCCACAGCATCACTCCAGACCAGTGACTAGTATTTTGAAAAAAGGTCCGGAGGTCCGAGGGGTTCAGACCTCACTGACCGGCAGTTCGGCGTCGTCCAGGTTCAGGGGCGGTTCGTCGGGCCGGTAGGGCTCGAAGCTGCTGCGCCGTCGCCACGGCGACTCCAGGTCGGCGGCGGATGCCGGCGGCGGGTCGCGGGGGGGGATCACTTGGCCAGTCTTTGTTGCGTCTCCTGCAGGGAGCGGCGTGGCGGCGGCGGCTGGGCGTGGTGGCTGGGCCGCGGCAGCAGGCTCATGAAGTGCTCGCTGTCCCAGGCCAGGCTGCGGCCGTGCGCCGCCCGCGACAGCAGCAGACCCCCCCCACTCGGGGTAGCCGGGGGGTGGCACGGCAGATATGGGCGAACGAGGGAGGGGGGGCCCCGCGGGGCTACGGTAGAATGTGGAAGGAGAGGAGCGGCCACTGTGTTCCTGGAGAGAGAGAGAGAGAGAGGGAGGGAGAGAGAGAGAGAGAGAGAGAGAGAGAGAGAGAGAGAGGGGGAGAGAAAGAGGGGGAGAGGGAGAGATAGGGAAAGAGAGAAAGGGAAAGAGGGATGAGAAAGAGGAGAGAAAGATAGAAAGATAAAGAGAGGGAGAGAAAGAGGGGGAGAGGGAGAGATAGGAAAAGAGAGAAAGGGAAAGAGGGATGAGAAAGAGAGGAGACAGATAAAGAGAGGGAGAGAAAGAGGGGGAGAGGGAGAGATAGGGAAAGAGAGAAAGGGAAAGAGGGATGAGAAAGATAGGAGAGAGAGCGACAAAGAAAGAGGGGGAGAGGGAGAGATAGGGAAAGAGAGAAAGGGAAAGAGAGGGATGAGAAAGAGGAGAGAGAAAGATAGAAAAATAAAGAAAGGGAGAGAAAGAGGGGGAGAGAGGGAGAGATAGGGAAAGAGGGATGAGAAAGATAGGAGAGAGAGAGCGACAAAGAGAGGGAAAGAAAGAGGGGGAGAGGGAGAGATAGGGAAAGAGAGAAGGGGAAAGAGAGGGATGAGAAAGAGGAGAGAGAAAGATAGAAAAATAAAGAAAGGGAGAGAAAGAGGGGGAGAGAGGGAGAGATAGGGAAAGAGAGAAGGGGAAAGAGAGGGACGAGAAAGAGAGGAGAGAGAAAGAAAAGAGGGAGGGAGAAAAGAGAAAGAGAAGAGGTAGAGAGGGTGGAGAGAGAGAGAGACAGTCAGTCTAATAAGGCTTCACATGCACAGTGAAAAATAGGTACATCAAAATTAGCTCACTTAGAAATAAAAGGGTTAATACAGACTCCGCAGCAGCAGCAGCAGCACAGGGCCTGGAGCAGCCGCAGCAACGTGTTGAAAGATGTGGGGAGTGGTTGTAGTGGTGGAAGCTGAAGGGAGGAGCCGGGATAGAGAGTAACAGTGGTAGTGGTAGTAGTAGTAGTAACAGTAGTAGAAGTAGTAGTAGTAGTAATAGTAGTAGCAGCAGCAGCAGCAGTAGTAGTAGTAGTAGTAGTAGTAGTAGTAGTAGCAGTGTCGTCAGATTATAGCTTGGTAGTTGCAGGAGTAGGCAGAAGAAGAAGAAGACAGATGGTTTTTAAGAAGCAGTGGTTGGTTGTGGCAGGGATCGTTTTTTCAGAGTCAACACATCACTGTCCGATTTCACTCTCTGAAAGGAAAGACAAGGGGAGAAAATAGAGACAACGGCAGAGGGAATGACAGCCGTAAAAAACACTGGAAAATGTATGAGAATGCCTGCGATAAATACGTTTGATTTAGAAATACCCATGAGATATTTAGTATTAAGTATTTAGTCAGTAATAATAAAAAAAAAACTGTTTAGTTGTAAATACAGAAGCCAGTGTCTTGTCAGTGTGTGACAGAGAGAGAGAGTGGACATACAGGCAGTGGACAGGTGGGAGCAGGAGAGACAAGCAGGAGGTCACACATCTAAGACAGATACACAGCTGCATCGCACTGCAGAGAGAGAACACAAGGTCAAAGGAGACAGACAAGAGAGACACACACACACACACTGCAGAGAGAGAGAACACAAGGTCAAAGGAGACAGACAGAGAGACCAGAGAGAGACACACACACACACTGCAGAGAGAACACAAGGTGAAAGGGGACAGACAGAGAGAGAGACACACTGCAGAAAGATAATACAAGGTGAAAGGGTACAGACTAGGGATGTCCGATATTGGCATAAAAATGTGATTATCGGAAAATATCGGTATCGTTTTTTTTTTTTTTTTTTACATTTATTTTACCTTTATTTACCCAGGCAAGCAAGTAAGAACAAATTATTATTTTATTTATTGTCAAAGTATGCATAATGTTGTGTTAATTACACGACAAGAGATATGTAATGTTAATTACCTGAAATTATTCAGTTTTTTTGGGGGGGGGGGGAGAACCCTGCATATATCGGTATCGGTTGATATCGGTATCGGAAATTAAGAGTTGGACAATATCGGTATCGGTAAAAAAGCCAATATCGAGCATCCCTGGTACAGACGGAGACAAGAGAGAGAGACACACACCAAGTGATACAGATAGGAGGAGATAGGGAACGGGTCTGTGGAACAAAGTTTTAGGGCGTAGCTGCTCAGCTAGAGGTAGTGCAGTGTGTGTGTGTGTTTGTGAAGCTAGAAGGCGAGTCAGCATGTGGGTGTGCGCGCACATGCGGATTAACACACGTACAAGTATTTGCCCACCAAAGGTGTGAATATTAGCGTGTTACAGAACTCACACATGGAGGTATATTGGATAACAGTGAGGCCTGTATCATAACCAAACTATGGAAGTGGGCGGGAAGCAGTGGCTGCAGACACATCTATGGTTGTTATGAAGCTGTATTCAGAGCAGACCAGGGCAAAAAGATGACCAGATGCTCGTTATTATACCATTATTATTATTATTTGATCACAGTGGCCTAAGTCAAGCTCACTTCATACCAAATATTTTTAAACTTAATATACACATAACTACCCTTTTGCCCAGGGCCTGAGTGGGAGAGCAGAGTGAATTCATGGAAGTGAACTTTTGAGGCGAGGTGAAGGAGAGGAAGAGGGAGAGCAGAGGAGGAAGATAAGTAGAGGAGAGGAGCAGAGGGTGGAGGGAGCCATACTGTATATAGTTTGGTTTGTCACAGTAATATATACACATTGTGTGTATATATACACACACACAGACACACACATTAGGGGTGTTTTCTTTTAGAAAGGAGGTCTGGATGGGTTCACGAGGGACCGCTCCGACCCGCTCCTGTGACTGTTTAAAACCAAAAAGAAGGGCCAGCCAGTGAGTGGAAACACAGCATAAAATATATAAAAAAATAAAATAAAATAAAAAGGTGAGCTTTAGTTGAAAAAGAGGAGGGGGGGGGAGGAGGGGGTGTAGACGCGGACATACGTGCTGCTGCACTCCCTGATTCGGGACGTGTACCTCTGTATACAGGGGTTGGACAGCCGTCTGCCCTGCCGTATCTGCAACAACACAGTGCAAAGCTGGATTAGAGCAGGGGGGGGGGGGGGGGGGGGGGGGGCGCCCACTGGGACCGGAGGAGGAGGAGGACAATATAGAATCAGATCTGATGAGATCAAAATCAAGGAGTGAGGAGAGAAAGACAGGACATCGTAGTGAGAGGAGGGGGGGGATGTGAGGAGAGGATGATGTGTGGACAGTGTGGGGGGGGGGGGGGGGGGGGGGCGAGACGAAGAATGCGCACGGGGAGAAAAGGCGCGTCTAGATAAAGAAGAGACAGAAAGAGACAGACAGATGAGAGACGGGAGAGGAGACGTGGATCCTAGTGTAACGGTGCATGTCCTACATGAGGACTATGTGCTCTGCCCTCTTGCAGTCGGTGTTCTAGGACTAGCTATACTCCGGCGTTACGTTCCGAGTCTGTGGCTGTGGCTGTGTGGGTCGTCATGCGTGCGCAACACTCGGGGCCTCGGCGGGACAAACTCGTATCAGGAGGCCCGCTTCCCGCGGGGCTCTAACTATCGACTCGCGTCACAGACAGGGCGGAGCGCCACAAACCGTTCCCGACAGAAGAGAGGGTTAACAGAGAGAGGGGGGGGGGGGGGGGGGGCGACGACAGTGTGCTGATTTACGTACTGAGGCGGCAGACCTCCCTGGACCTCGCTGGGCCACGATGGCTCCAGACACCGCCTTGATCCAGCTGTGCATCTCCTCTGGACTGTCGGCCTGGAAAGAAAGAAAGAAAGACAGACACAAGGGGTGGGGGGTGAGATAAGCAATCGTTCTCCCGATCCCGCCCCGTCCATGCCCCCTCTCTCTGGAGAATCTTCTCCTCCCTCCCTCCCTCCCGCCACCTGGCGCGACGACGCTTTGTTTTCAACCACTTTGTTGTTGTTGTTGTTGTTGCAGCCGACTATCGCATATGGCGTCTCAGGCATTCTGTAGATGACATGTGTCAACAAATGTACATGTCTGTGTGAATTTATGTTGTGCCGTTGTTACTGTAAAAATTTAATGATTGTGATACGTCATTATTAATGAGACGATGAGCTGTATGTGTGTGTCACTGGAATTTCCCCAAGGGGATTAATAAAGGAATATCTTATCTTATGACACCATGGCGTGGTAACATGGAATCAAAAGGCATGCGTCTACTCACCTGGATGTAAAAAGTCCTGGATGTCGTGACGACTTCAAACAGGTTATCCCTCAGCATAATGTCACTAAGACGAGAGGAGAAGACGACAGAAACAGGTTCAATAGACGCCCAACAGACTGAGCAGAATAGCTCACTAACTGACATGTCAGCCTTTTTGAATATGTTTTAAATTGTTTTTATATTAGCTTTAATGTCCTTCTATTTTTATGTTTCTTTCTGGCTTAAACATCTAGCCCAGGGACTACAACTGAAAACTAGCAACCCTGCTAATGTTGGCATATTTACAGTTTAATTTTTTTTTGTATTCATTTATAAATGTATAACTGTTGATTGATATGCACTGTCCCTGATCAAATAAACGGAGTAAACTAAACTAAAAAACTAAACTTGAACAACAGGGAGAAGATGGCTTGTCGAGCACCTTTGTTTGCACTCCTGGACTTTGTGCACTTCCTTCAGAGGGATCGTCCGCAGAGGCTCCTTCTCCTGAAGACACAAGGAGGGGGAAAAGAAAAGCACGTCAAACACACGGAACAGACAGAGCATCACATACCTATGCCTATGCTGCACATGCTCATCTGTATGACGCAGTCAAGGGGGAGTCGATCATCAATACTTCTCTCGTGGAAATTAGACTCATGTGGTTGGTGGCAGCAAAAGGGTACATCCCCAAAACACAATTCCTCAATGACACCTTTTGACCATGCCCCTAATCTGGTCAAAGGGTTTGATTATTTACACAACTTCTAAAGATGATGTTCACTAGATGCCACACAAGGTTTAATGGGTTTTCGAGAGAGCTACATTTTTGCATTGATAACCATGGTAGAACATCAAGTAGTGACAACACATGTCAACTTTCATCATGATCTGACAAGCTGCTGAGAAGTAGTTAACATTTTCAGTTTCTTGCCAACATGAGGCCAATATTTTTTTTTGCTATTGTAGGACAAATATATTTGTCAAGTTTGGTGCAAATCGGACAAAGAGCTTACAAGTAACAGATCACTTCCTGTTTACCATGCGTTTTTCCGATCAGGTATGATTTAGCCAATTAAGTTGAACTATCCTACTGGTGGGCGATTGAGTGGCGCAGTGGGCAAGGCGCTCGCCAATAACACAGGAGATGCTGGTATCGAGCCCAGCTCTCTGCGTTGCTACCGGCCTGGCCGGTCGTTCATATTAACACAATTGGCAGTGTTAGAGGGTGGGAAAGCCGGTGGGTGGGGATTGGACGTTGTGGACAGCGACTCCTACAGGTCGGTTGGTGCGCCTGTACAGCAGAATCAGGAAGTATCGGGGGCAGCATGAGCCTCCCACGCGTTACTCCTCGCCACTGAGAGATTGCGCTGTTCAGGTGAAAAGATGAGACAGCTGCCTCCTCGTGTACCGGAGGGGACACGTGATGCAAGGCTTGGTCCTCACTGCAGCCGACCAGTGGGAGGGATAGTCTAGCAACGTTCGAGACAGGGGAGGGGATAATTGAAGGGAGAATTGGCGAGGCGAAATTGGGATGGGAGAAAAATAGAAAAACAAGGATAAAAAGTAGATACAAAAAAAAATATATATATATCCTACTGGTTTAAAAAGGGGGTAGAATTCAGCATAGGACAGGTGCAACCTTTTGACAGTACAAGCCATTTAGGCCTAGTTATGCGTTTATCAACAAAGGTTTATTAACACAATGGACGCCAGACCCGACATAAGTCGGGTTAACTCGCCATCGCTTGAGCGTCAAACCCGAGAAAAGTCGGGTTTTGGTCATTATTTCTTTTATTCGCTATTTCCATTCATAATTCATCCATCCAGCCTGCTGTTATCATTGGGAATGGGTCTGAGATCGCAAACGTGCAATACCGCCGCCAAACGCCTTGCGGCCGCTATTGCACTCCATTTTAAACGATGTGGCTTGGTGTCTGGGCCGAGCTGCGGCGTGCGTGCGGCGTCTAACTACTCGGGCAGGGCAAGCGGTTATAACGGATGCATCGACGAGGGTCACCCCCCTGTTCATGTTTAATGCTGGATTACATTGGAAACACGATCGCGATCAGTACTTGGAATGGCGATCAGAGAATTGGAATATTCATTTTGCAGTACATCATAGACAAGGTAAGGGCTATATGTTATCAATCTTGCATTGATCTGATAATTCCCTCCCTGCGATCGGAGCGTGTGTCTGTAATGTACAGTGTAACGTATTCCGTTGGTGACGATCGAAGCATAGAAACCCCTTTCATGCATGCATGTTGAAACATAATACCGATAATCTAGCGTTGATTTCAGATTGATTATTGATCCAGGCGAGGAATGGCACGATTTATAGTGAAATGCAGTAAAAAGATGTTTGGCGGCGTTTCCTGGGATTACACAGAATTACTCTAAAACTATACTCACCACGGTATAAAACGGAAATGTATGGATGAAAGAATTATCTGTTTTTTGCATCTTGACCGGAAGAAACTCAATGACAATCGACTATATTATTAGATCCATAGCTATAATATTTAATATAGTTTTAGCACTGCAAACACCGGCATGTATCCCCATTCATTACAGCACTGGCACACACGGCCATACGCCCACAGCGACCTCTGGCGCTGAACCTGTTAATATCCATTAATTCCGGGTTGCATTTACAAAAGAGAAACTGTTATACTTATTTAGCCAATATATAGCAGGCAGGACCAATTATGGAGAGAAACAGGACAGAAAAACAAAGCTACTGTATGTGATCGGCATTCCAACACTTGCTTACAAATCTAAATGAAAGAGACTGTAGATAATGCAGTTTGTTTTGCTGCCTAGAAGGGTGGCAAAATATGTTGTGTTTATCAATGGTTTATTTGTATCCATTAATTCCAGGCTACAATTATAAAATAAACTGTTTAATTTCAGCACCACGGGTTGCATATAAGAGCGAGTGAGTTCCGACTACATTACAGAGGACAGTCTGAATAGGTTCAGAAAATGACTAAGGCACAGATTTCTGCCGAAAGAAAGTCACTATTGATCATTTTGTTCATGCCAAAATTGCCTTTAAATAGAATTTTCATTCAATCAATCACAGCGCAGATTGATTGATTGAATGAAAATGTTATTAACAGATTGCAGAATCTGTACAATACAGTACGGCTCAATACACACAATTGTTAAGGGGATGCAGACCAGAGAAAGACTTTCGTCTTGTTTACATCAGGGTCCTCCATTTTCAATTCATAATGAATTGTAAGTAAGGGTGCAACTTGCACCGTGCAATCCATTCTTTGTGGATCTAGCCCTTAGTCTGTGTCCTTGGGCCTTGTTGATGACCAAATAATGGCCCTTTTCCAGGGTAAGAACTTGCCGTGGTGAACCATGCTGGTCAAACCGAGCTAACAGGTTCCAAAATAGTTTCCATGGTAAACAGAGAAGTTCTACAAGGTTCTCAGAACTACAATTTGGAGCAACTCAGTAGGTGCTACTAAAGGCGCAGCGGACATTGCGCTCGTCACCAACGCACGAGACACCGGTATCGAATCCGGCTGTCGGTGTTGCCTCCGGCTTGGACCGGCCGTCATACTAACTCAATTGGCAGAGTTAGCGGGTGGGAAGTCGATGGGTGGTAATCTGGACGTTGTAAACAGCGACTCCTACAGGTCGGTTGGGGCGCCTGCACAGCAGACAGGAAAATGGCGGGGGCAGTGTGAGCCTCCTACACGTTACTCCTCGCCAAATGAGAGTCCGCGCTGGCAGGTGAAAAGATGCGACTGGCTGCCTACACATGTATCGGAGGGGACATGTGATGGGCTTCTATCCTCCCTACAACCGGCCAGTGGGGGGCACATGCGAGCAACATTCAAGACAGGGGAGGGGAGAATTGGCACGGCTAAATTGGAATGGGAGAAAAATATAAAAGTGGATAATAAAAAAATATATATGAAGATCATGTAAATTTTTTTTTTTAAATAAAAGCGATAACGAAAATCCCATATCATCTCATATTCTGAAAAGCGTGAACACTAACTACAACAAGAGGTTCTTCCATGCTTGCCACTGCGTCATGTACCAAACAATGTAGGTGGCGTTAAATGTCACTTTGTGTCTACGCTTCTACCAACCTTCACACTGCTTGAATTACAGTGGAAAAATAAAGGAGAACCCATCTCTGAACTTTCAGAGGTCCTAAGAGGTTCCTTTATAGAACGTTCCTCAAGTTCCCTCGACGATAGAAAAGCGGCATACGACGCGTGACTGTGTAAAAATATGGGCAGACCCACGATAAGAACAGGTCCTGGATGTTCCCAACACTTTCTAATGGAGGCTTTGTGTGTGTGTGTGTGTGTGTGTGTGTGTGTGTGTGTGTGTGTGTGTGTGTGTGTGTGTGTGTGTGTGTGTGTGTGTGTTGGGGCAGAACAGAGGGAAAATGCATGCAAGGACATGCAAGGCAAAGGCACTAGATTCCATGCCCTGCGGGTGGAAACGTGTCTGAACCAGAGCTGTAGCAGAGTGCTATCCAGCATCAGCCTGTGTGGGTGAACCAGAGCTGTAGCAGAGTGCTATCCAGCATCAGCCTGTGTGGGTGAACCAGAGCTGTAGCAGAGTGCTATCCAGCATCAGCCTGTGTGGGTGAACCAGAGCTGTAGCAGAGTGCTATCCAGCATCAGCCTGTGTGGGTGAACCAGAGCTGTAGCAGAGTGCTATCCAGCATCAGCCTGTGTGGGTGAACCAGAGCTGTGCGTACGGTCACTAAGATAGAAGAGCTTCATCAGTGAATTACCAGATCAGACTTGAAGTAACTCATTGAGTTTTCTTCCAGTAGAAAGTATCGTCGCTTCCAGTTCCTCATCTGGGGGAGAAACGAGGGGGAAAAAATATATATTCAGACCTTTTTGGACACACATTTATGGACAAAAATACTATTTCTAACTATCGATGTGAAAAAACAGCATTCTTATTAAAACGATGACAGTCCACCGCTCAAGAATTTGATTTGATTATTCAGACAGTTACAGTGGATCGAGACAGAAGAGCCTGGAGAGATGGACGGTGTGAACTGGGATTTGAACCCATCACGCGACACAGAACAGAGACATCGTTCGTGTCTTAGCAGACTGAGCCACCAGGATGCCACCAGGATGCCCCCCTTTCCATTCGTACCTTCCATGTCACAATCAGAAGCTGTGTTCATAAAACTTCTAATAATCATAATACTGGTCTGAGATCACCGGTCAGGTCATATGACCATGCCCAGTGCAGTGCTCCTATTCTTTAGATAGTAATGTTTTCCCAGATCGAGTACTCGCATGAATTACTCGAGTAGTGCTCAAGAAATTGTTTAGGGAAATACATTTTTAGAATGCATCTTAAAATGCATGGCAGCAACAATAATGATATATCACACACACAACCGATTTTATTATGTCTCGCTCCGCGGACATAATGCACAGCAATATACCCGATGCTTAATGCGTATCATCAAGTCAAAACAGTCAAGATACCATTTGTAATAATTACATAACCTCCACTCTGTAAAAGTTATATCTGCTCATGCAACAGCATGTCCGTACGTATCAATAGTCTATGAATAATACGCAAAGTGGGTGACATGTTGTTGGCACATTTTGGAAATGCACAAATAAAAACTGCCGTGTTAGATAACGCTAAGCTAGCTTTCAATGGAACAACGTTTGCACGGTACACTCTCATGCTCTGCAGCTGACTAGGGCTGGGTTAAAAAAAATCGATTTCCCCATTCTGAATCAATCTTCATTTGAATTAGCGATTCATAAAATCCCAAGATCAATCTTAAAAATGTATATATATACAGTATATATATATATAAAAATAAAATATAAAAATGTCATCCCAATTTAGTCATTATGCCAATTCCCTTCCTGGTCATTGCGCGCATTGCCCCACTGCCGGTCTGGGGAGGGTGTAGACCAGGGGTCGGCAATTAAGTTTGGCCTCGGGATAGGCATTTTCCATTAGTTCTCCCAGCCCACGTGACCATTTCTAGCATTTCCATTGGCTATAGCGACAGACCGATAATGATTGTGGAAATACAACAAATCTACGAAACCACTTACTGAGACATCACCCAGACGTGACATATGCAAAAGCCAATGTTCCAAAAAAGTGCATTCATGTAACTGCTGGAGAGTAAATTCTTAATGTAAACATTGATATTTTTAACAATGCAACATGTTAGAGGGTTCCTTGAACCATTAAAATGTATAGAATTTAATAGAATTTAATCAGAAATCCAATAGATTCGGGACCTTGTGAATCGAATCGAATAGATTCGGGAAATCAGTGGCGATACCCAGCCCTACAGCTGAGCTGATCAGTGTTGACTTCCTGTAACAAACAACATTTCTGTTTCAGTGGCACAAAATAGTTTCTGGTGATAAAAAAAAATCGAGCACCCTCAAAAACCACTCAAGTTGTGTTAAAACGGCGATGACTCACGCCCATCCCAGCGCCCCGGGGAACTCACCACAGCTCCCTGCTTCACGCAGTAGCCAGATTTGATGACCGTCTGCTCCTGCGCCGGCCTGCCCAGGAAGTAAGGCAGCTGGCTGTGAGAGCGACGAAGGGCCTCCCGCTCAGGCTCCTCCACGACTTCGCCCCCTTCCTGCTGGAGGGAGAAGCAATCATTTAAGATCAAATCCACAGAAATGTCTATGTAACATTTCAAATGCATCTGCGAACCTGTATTTTGGGGCTGTAATATGTTTGTTTACATTGGAAATAGGGCTGTCGCGGTATGACATTTTCTCACCGCGGTTGTGTGTGGTTAATCACCGCGGGATGCGGTGGTACCACACTTGTATTTAATATATATATATATATATATATATATATATATATATATATATATATATATATATATTAGGGCTGTCAGTTTATCGCGTTAATTAGATTAATTAATTACACAGCAAATTATCGCGTTATGAAAATTAACTAAAAATAAATTAAAAAAAAATAAAAAAAAAAATATTATCTCATTCATTCCATAAGAACGTAGAATAAACATTTACAAACTTTTTTTTTTTTTTATAAATGGGTCATTTGCATGTTCTTGGTATCTGATTCTAGGGACATCTATGGATCTCAGGGAATGTATTCCCAGTGTCAGAAATACTGTGTCTGTTACTAGGGATGCACTGATATGAAAATTGGCCACCGATACCGATTGTTCAACTAACACTATCGGCCGATACCGATACCGATATTTGTATATTTGTATATAAGTATTTGTAAAAAAGTTTAATTCTTTTTTAATTTCTTTTTAATTTTTTTTATGAAACTACTGTATATTTGTATGTGTATGTTTGTATTTGTAGGCCTCTTTACTTACTTAAAAAAAGGAAACATCAAGAAATATGTTTATGGTATCACTATCTCTCTCCCAGTATCGTCTGGCGGCCTGCAGAGGGATACTATTTTCTCAACCAGAGCTTTCAACCAATGCAATGGAACCATTCTGGCGGCCTGCAGCGGGATACTATTCTCTCAACCAGAGCTTTCAACCAATGCAATGGAACCATTTTGATTGACAGTCGATTCGGCCAATTACGCCACACCGCTAGCACCCACCTCCTGCTGTTCTTACCACCAATCGGCAAGCGTTTATTCATTTTCTACTTTCGGGCATGCCGCCATTGATCTGCTTGCGACTCACTTGAGAGCACATCACAACAAACTTAACGTAGCTAATACCTTAGCTGCCCGGCCCGCCGACCAGCGCTCCACAGCATGACCAAATGAGACAATGATTTTACTGCAACAAATGTTATAATAAAACAAAGCCTTTCTATACATTTGTCTGGTTGAAAACTTTATTAACAGATTGCAGAATGGGTAGTTTGGTACGGAATGAGCAACGGAATGGAACTGGCCTTGCTTACTTGCTGTGTTCGGGTAAATAATATGCTGATGTTATATTGAACGTGTAACACTAACTATATAACGTTATTAACTAACTAGCTACCGTACCGGGAGCTCACGTTGATGCCTGGATGGTGCTAACTAACTAGCTACCGTACCGGGAGCTCACGTTGATGCCTGGATGGTGCTAACTAACTAGCTACCGTACCGGGAGCTCACGTTGATGCCTGGATGGTGCTAACTAACTAGCTACCGTACCGGGAGCTCACGTTGATGCCTGGATGGTGCTAACTAACTAGCTACCGTACCGGGAGCTCACGTTGATGCCTGGATGGTGCTAACTAACTAGTAGTGGGTAGTTGGGTACGGAATGAGCAACGGAATGGAACTGAGCTATGAACGGACTCGGAGTAATGCCTTGCTGCTATGGGTAATAATAATATGCTGATGTTATTGTCCGTGTAACACTAACTATATAACGTTAATGCCACAAAACGAATGCCTTGTTAATCATAAGTAGTTACTTTGATGCAGTAGCTTGTGTGTGTGTGTGGGGGACGGCGGGCGTTGTGCAGGTAGGTCGCGAGTGAACTTTTTTTTTTTTGCCTTTTGACGCTACACAAATTGATGGGTTATTTATCGGCGACTGCTATCGGCACATTTGAGCTTATCGGCCGATAGGCCGATAGCAGTCAACAAGGCACTTATCGGCCGATACCGATACCCGACCGATATATCGGTGCACCCCTATCTGTTACTAGGCTTGAGTAAATTGTAATGAACGAAATGAGAATATCAATTCAATAAATTTTTTTTTTTATCTTTGACTGTGAATAACACCATGCTAAAATTGACCAGACCTGAAAAATCTAAGCAAATTAATAAATGGAAGCCGATTAAACAGAAGGTTTTGTAGTACTGAATTCTGCCATCCGGATACATGCAATTTGAAATAGGATTATAGAATATAAAATATCAGGCCTAAAATGGTTATGCGATTAAAATGCGATTAATTAGATTAATTAATTACAAATCCTGTAATTAATTAGATACATTTTTATCGCCCGACAGCACTAATATATATATATATACCTGTATATATATTTTTTTTTATTATTAAGACATGCAAGTTTACACACAATCGTGATTAGAAAACAATTCTAAGGTTGTAGGAGTCCCGAAACTATTTCAAACATGTTTGATAATCTATCCATTTGTCCCTCAACATTCTGAAATGTGATAAAAGTATATTAGAGTGTTGCCTACTCCTTTAACACATTGAATGCCCATCACAAGATTTCTCGAGTTATCAGCCCGCGGGTTGAATGCCCATCACGAGAATTCTCGGATTGTTTTTTAACGTTTCCCTCTGGTTGGCATTAGCTTTAGCGCTAGCTAACGTTGTCATAATATCTAGATATGTGGTGTCATCTGGATGACGTTGACTTAGTTTGCAAACGTCAACGTTCGCCATCTATATGGCATTGGCAGGCGAGGCTGGCGTTGTCCAGTTGACACATTACAGATCATGATGCTATGATAGCGTTAGTAGCTAAAGCTATTGCCTGCATGTTATCAACAAGATAGTAGTCGAGAAGGTACAACACGCAAAATGGTCAGTGTGGACCCTGCAACCTATAGACCGTTCCAACTTCAGTGTGTGAATTACGTTAATCCACCTCAACTGCACTCAATATTTAAATACCAATGCTAGTCTAAATAAATGTAGACAGACAATGTACGTATTAAAAAATAGAATAAACAGAGCAAAGTCTGAAAATAAAGGGATTATGTAGGGCTGGGCGATATGGCCTAAATATGATATCACGATATTTTCTGACCTTTCGGCGATACACGATACGCATCACGATGTTTTTCTTTTTTTCCCCAAACAATTCATTATGAGGCTTACCAAGACAGTATTTGAGTTTGCAAGCTAACATTAAAGACAAAATAAAATACCCATGCATTTAGCATTTTTATATTATATATTAGATTTAGATTATTGGATTATTAGATTATATATTGCATATATTTAGCAATGAGATATTATATGATTTAGATATGAAATATGATGAATTGAAAATGGGGGACCCTGATGTAAACAAGACGAAAGTCTTTCTCTGGTCTGCATCCTCCAGTCCACTGTTGACTGTTGTTGTATTGAGCTGTACTGTATTGTACCCATGCTGCAATCTGTTAATAACGTTCTCATTCATTCAGTCGGCAAACAGAATCATTTTGATTGACAGTCGCGTCTGCCAATTACGTCACATCGCTTGCACCCGCCCTGCTGTTCTTAGCACCAATCGGCAAGCGCGTATTCATTTTTTACTTCCGCCATTGGAGAGCTCAATGACAATAACAATGGCAGCGGTAGCTCGCCGCGGCCGACGTTTAGCTTTTAGCTCCGCAGGAGGACTAAACGACTGGAGGCATAATGATTTTACTGCAACGGATGTTATAATAAAAGCCTTTCCATACATCTGTCTGATTGAAAACGTTATTAACAGACCGCAGAATGGGCACAACGGAGTCAGCACGGGCTGAGATATGAACGACTAATGCTTGCTATATCTAGGTCGACCTCGGTCGTTGCTATGTAAATACGCTGATGTTATTGAAAGTGTAACTATATAACGTTAATGCCACAAAACGAATGCCTTTGTTATCATAAGTAGTAACTTTTGATGCAGTAGTGTGTGTGTGGGGCGGCGCTGTTCAAAAGTGTCAACGTGTGGACCAGATTGACGCGACACAAGCCTCTTGGGCAAAACATCACGATATCCACGATACGTTTAAAAAGTGTATCGTTAATGAACTGTACCCGATATTTATATAATATCGTCATATCGCCCAGCCCTAGGATTATGTCCATGAGTGTCATTTTTAGAAATTAAGGCCTGCCTCTTATATAAGCCTCTCTCTAATAAAGGCCTGGTGCTCTTTGCAGCTGAGGTAAATACAAGACCCGTCCTATATTTGAGGATTTACGGTATATTATCTTTCAAATGGCAGAGTTCAATTTGGATTTAGTATCACCAGGCGTGCATAAGAACTAGGGGTGTAACGATGCATCGATTAATCAAAATGCATCGATTCTAATGTGACGATTCAACTGCATCGATTTGAAAATGTTAGAATAGATTATAATCTAAATTAATCATTTTTTCTTTTCTTTTTATGTTATTTTTTTGTGTGTATTGTTTTTATTGTCCTATAGTCCATTCATGCCGAGTGAACCAGCCACATTTTTGTATCCACTTTTTCTCCTTATTTTCTATTTTTCTCCCATCCCAATTTCGTGTTTCCAATTCTCCCCTCCCCTGTCTTGAACGTTGCTCGACTATGCCCCCCCACTGGTCGGTTGTAGGGAGGATAGAAGCCTTGCATCATGTGTCCCCTCCGGTACACAAGGAGGCAGCCTGTCACATCTTTTCACCTGCCAGCGCGGACTCTCATTGGCGAGGTGTAACGCATGGGAGGCTCACACTACCCCCGCCACTTCCTGTCTCTGCTGTGCAGGCGTCCCCCAACCGACCTGTAGGAGTCACTGTCCACAACATCCAAATTACCACCCCATTTGGGGTGCTTTTTCAATGTATGTGATGTATAGATTGGGGGGAGGTGACCACAGCTAAAACGGTGAGATCGAAATGTGCATGGAAGACGGTGATAGAACGGTGACCAGTGGATTGAATACACTGCCAGCGAGGGTGTTTGTTGACATTCCTTGTAAGAACATCTGAGATAAGAGCGAGTGTCTCCCAGAGCAGGAGGGAGAGAGGTTCATCTTAATGAAACGTGAAATGTGTGTAAAGGTTATTAACGCAGTTGTCATGACAACACGTCGCATGACAACCAGAAGGCGGGGCCGTCGTTGCGACGACGAACATCTATAAGTCGAACGGTGTTTCCGGGTGTATGGCAGACTAAAATCTGACTGAGACTAAGAGGGAAGAAACCAGAAGAGACTCTCTCTCCTCTTATCATGGAGGGGGGGGGGGAAGAATGCCACATCATCATTAGCTTCGGCTAACGCGAGGAGGGTTAGGCTAAAGACCAGGCCTGACCACCAGTGAACTGAATAGACTGAACACACCGAAAGATCATTAGATAGACTGGACACACCGAAAGATCATTAGAATAGACTCTTCAAGGACAATACAATCTGTTAACATCTGAGCTGAGGTTTCTGTTTATCAAATAAAACCACGCTTTTCCTTGTAAGGTATTTCACGTTGTCGAAGTGTCGAATTCTTACGGAGGTGGAGAATTATTATGGTTTGCGGATGGTACTAACGGGGAGAGATAAGGATCTTATCAGCCAGTTGTCGGAGACGTCAGGACCATTAAAATGACACAACGCAGAGGAATTGGATGGAGGGCCAAACAGACGAAGACGTGATACTGGCCAGATTGATCAGGATCTAACACACCCATCGACTTCCACCCGCTGGCTCTGCCAATTGAGCCAGTATGACGGCCGGTCCAAGCCGGAGGCAATGCCGACACCCGGATTCGAGACCGGAGTCTCTTGCATTGGTGACGAGCACAATCTCCGCTGCGCCACCCAGCCACATTTGTGTATTAAATTTTTTTTGGGGAATTAACTGATAAAACTGAGAAAATGTATCGAAAATGTATCGAATCGTGGTCAAATGATGAGATTTCATGATGCATTGAATCGTTGCCAGAATAATCGTAATCGAAATTAATCGTTGTGAGGTTGCATCGTTACACCCCTAATAAGAACAGATAATGAAATCTACTGTAATCTACTGTACTTTTTTATTTTCACCATGGTGCAACCGTTTTAAAACTAATTTCAGGTCCAATTGTTGCTGCATGCTAACAATAGGGAAGAGAAACTAACTACGTTTCAATATTTGTCAATAACGTTACGTTTTGTGGTATATTATCCCGAATAATAAGAGTCATTAAAAAAATGCATTCAGAAGTATGAACCTTGAGCCCCATAGATCCTTTCAGGAAGTGTATTCCTGTATTCCAACGCAGATCCAGAGCTGTGGATGTCCGCTACAAAATGGCCGCAAACAAACTACAATTCCCATGGTTCAAGGTTTTCCAAAATGGTCTGGGAAAAAATTAAATAAATAAATCTCGCAAAACAAAGACATTTCGAAAAGGAAAATCGAATAATACTTTAACCTATTCCTAAACTAACTTATTGATGATAATATACATTATAAATGCTGACATGGTTATGATGTTTTTTGCATTTTATTTTTTTTAATTATTTTTTAAACATAACTTAAAATTAGACACATAAGCATTAACAGTAAACATCCAATGTAAATCACCATTTGAATCAATATAAATGTAGTTTACGAGATATATACCTAATACTTGCTATCTAATACTTGGTTATGATGTTTATACTTGAATACGTTTGAAAATAAAAACGCTACTTTTGTAGAACAATCTAGAGATATTGATTTATGACCAGATGTCATTTGCAGTCCGCCCGACGGACCACACAGGCGGAAGAGGTTAATCATTTCCCAAGTGGGCGTAGTCAAATTCTAACTTTCACGATTATCTCCCCCCCCCCCTCTACCTATTTGGATATAATTTATATGGAAGTCTGTTGCACGGATACATGGGGCAAAAAAAGAAAATGTAACAGTTTTAGCTAATGCTGTTGAAACTATAAAGTCGCTACTTTAGCCACTGTTGGCAGTAATCTTGGTGCGCAGGGAGGTCCTTGAACCCTCGCGCTGTTTTGCTTACAGCCCTTCATTAGGGTGTGGACATTTCTAGGCCCCCTGCCATGAGGGATGGACATTTTAGGCCGGTGAACGGTGCTCTGGGTGCAGCCATCATCTTCTACAGTTATTTTTGGCCCAAATAAATGTTTTTAGTGGAGATATGTCCATGATTGGCTAGGGGGCATGAGTTTGGCAGGGTTGGTGATGCGGTTCTTCTTCTGGGAGACATGTGGCACTGGCTTGTGCTCGCGGCTGCTTGTGGTGGGCATGCCCGGGGTGGCTTTTTACGAAAGTCCTGTGGGAGGGGTTTGTTTGTTGGTTGATATGGCCTGTGTGTTGTTATGTGTTGTTTTCTAGGGCTGTCAAGTTTAATCGATTAATAGCCCTAGTTGTTACCTGTTGTGTATATGATTGAATTAAATATAAATTACAAATATTTGATATAAAAAAAACAAGAATAGCATAAATAAGAACACTGAAGGAACGCAGTCAGTTCAGGTTCAGAAGGGATTAAAATGCCATCCTTTTTAATGGAACATTTGTAATATATTCAGACAGACATATGTAAGGAAGGAACACTGATAGTATAAGGCGTGTGTGTGTTCCTATGTACCTGTGTCTGGGTGATGATTGGGACTCCTCCAATGATCTCAGTCTTGTAGGAGATCTGTTTCTTGGGCCCTACGACATCGAGCAAGGCCTTCTGGTTCTCCAAGTTCTGCTGGCTATCACATGACTTTGGCACCTTCAGGGCAACACACAAACACAAACACAAACACATACACACACACTAACTTAGGCCAACATTTGGTAAATTTGAAAATGTATCACGATCACACGGATGTTAAAAAAAGAGGAAATATACACCATCTAGAAAATGTTACGTTTGTGGGACCGTTTTCCGGAGAATAATAAAAGTCTTCCACTGCTACCTCCTTTGTTTAACACACAGGCAGTAACCTAACCTCTCTATGGGTCAAAGTTGACTACGCTATAACTTCACAAGATGTCCATCTTCTTCGAGCCATTTCCTTACAGGCTACGTCCCCCTCCACTCAAACCCTGGTCACTCTCGGCACAACAATACAGCATCCTGTTACTCATGCTCTGATTCACTGCCATCTCAGCGCTGCGACAGCTCTACACAGTCACTTCCACAGGAGACAAAGAAACAATAGTCGTTTCGTGGATTTCGACTAACCTCGGTAACAGATTAGCATGGCTGAAAGGGGATAAGCTTGGTGGGTTTATAGTAGGGATGCTCGATATTGGCTTTTTTACCGATACCGATATACCGATATTGTCCAACTCTTAATTTCCGATATCAACCGATACAGATATATGCAGGGTCCCCCCCCCCCCCCCCCCCCCAAAAAATTTACAAATTTCAGGTAATTAACATTACATATCTCTTGTTGTGGAATTAACACAACATTATGCATACTTTTGACAATAAATAAAATCAGAATTTGTTCTTACTTGCTTGCCTGGGTAAATAAAGGTTATAGAAATGTAAAACATTTTTTTTTTTTTTTTGAAAACAGATACCGAGATTTTCCGATATCACATTTTAATGCCGATATCGGCCGATAATATCGGTAGGCCGATAATATCGGACATCCCTAGTTTATAGGTTTGTTTGTGTGTGTGTGTGTGTGTGTGTGTGTGTGTGTGTGTGTGTGTGTGTGTGTCTCTCACCGTGATCTTGGTGGCCTTGTTGAGCGAGGTGACCCAGTCCACCAGGTCCTGCTGATCATTGGCCTGCAGGAAGAACTTCCTCATCCCCGCGTTGATGACTGAGACAAGAGAACGGAAAAGAGAAAAGCACCGAATGAGAAGCGAGTGATAAATACGTTTGAGTTTCAAGCATTCCATGTTCGTTTGCATATCAAAATATTCCGTTTCATACCTGCAGCAATGTCGTAAAAAAAATGACAATGCGCGGTCCAACTGGGAGGGGGGGCTAGGGAGCCATTTAATTTATTTATCTCGTTAGGTCTAGTAGTTGTAGAGAGACGAGGATCACTAGGAGCGAGAGTGGGTATTGACCGAGTGGGCTGTCTGCTGTAGCTAATAGGACAGGGCATATCCAGAGCACTACTCCATTAACCATGGATGTTCCAGGGAGCGGAAAAATAAGAGCCCACACGCTCTCCCCACATCAGTACTGTATATCTGTATGTCATGTATGTCATAAATGTCATGGTTAGATTAGATGACTAGATTAGATTTTTATATCTGTATGTTGTGTATGTCATAAATGTCATTATGAATTGAAAACGGGGGACCCTGATGTAAATAAGACGAAAGTCTTTCTCTGGTCTGCATCCCCTTAACACTTTGAGTGCCAGCTATTAGACGAAGCCGTCTGTAGCGAGGCCACCACTAGATAGATAGGGAACGGTCACCTTGCTATATTCTATATTTAGCTATGGATACAATACTATGGCCCATTTGACATCTCCTATCTATCGTTCAATATGTGAAAAATAATGAATTGTTCCACCGATACGTTCCCGTGTTATACCGTGGTGAATATAAGTATGTTTTAGAGCGGTCTAGGGTAATTCATGAAATGCTGAGTTAGAGCCCTATATGTCCATTGCACTATAGACGTTGCCATTTCTTGCCTGTATACGCTACTATCCCGAAATCCAATCTATATCATAGGTATTATGTTCCATCATGAATGTATGAAAGGGGGGGGGGGGGGTCGTTTGTGATTATTCGATTGTCAGTAACGGCATTCGCATTGAACACTAAAAATGCGTATCAGCCCGATCGGTGTAAAGCATTGCAGGATCAAGCTAGGATTTACGTCAGATCATTCTTACCTGTGATCGGGAGTATTCCAAAAATAATATTCCAATTGTTTGATCGCCATCTGGTACATCCAATGCCCATTTGGCCCACGGCATAATCCACCACAACATATGGATCGGGGTTATTTGACGCACTTCGATGGAACCGGCAGACCGGCTGCCCTCGCCCGACAAGGAAACATGAAACCGGAGATGTTTGGCCGTCCCACAGAGAAAGATACAAGGTTGCTTGATACCGCCGTCTAGCGGGATGCAGCCGGTATTGCACCTTGGGGACCTCAGACTCATTCCATATGGTACAACAGGTGGTATGATAACGAATAAAAATATCGAGAAAAAAAAGGAATAACGACCCAGAAACGACTTCTAGTCTTTGGCACCCAAAGTGTTAACAATTGTGTGTATCGAGTTGTACTGTAATGTACCCATTCTGCAATCTGTTAATTCAAGTTTTCAATGAATCAATCAATCACCACTACAAGACGACCCCCTCTCTCCCAGCGGACGAGCAGCCTGCTCCAGGCGGCATCCATCCACTACCACCGTCAAGGCTGACGGCACGTGCTCACATTATCAATCACAGAGCCGTTTCTGGGTCAAACCCCGATTAGTTGTGAATCGGCAATTCAGGCACCGAAAGCACTCATGTCTCATTCTCCTCGAGCCTCAACCCTTCCATCCATCTCCCCCATCCCGACCCGTCTCCCCATCTGCAGTCCTGCCCCCTCTCCTTTCTCCCAACGTTGGAATAAATTACGTTACAGCTTAACTGGTAAGTCAAGCTGGGGCGAGCTGCGAATAGGGGCAGAGAGCTTCAACTTCGTGGCACAATGGAGATCATTCTTCCTCATTCTCTTTATGTGTGTGTGTGCGTGTGCGTGTGTCTGCATGTGTGTGTGTGTGTGTGTGTGTGTGTGTGTGTCTTCGACGACCGATTCTGCCTCGGCTCTTAGAATCATGCAAAGTGATTTGCAGTGTTTCCCTCCCCGGTCAATGAGATTCTAGCTAACTGGCTCAGAAGGCCGACGTTGGCAAATTCACACCACTGAGAGTTTGAACATTGGCTTTGTTTAGAGGTTTAGAATTTTAAGCAGACAATTTGGTATCCACCACATATACCATTCAAAATGTTAAGCCATAGTAACATGAGTGAGTTCAAGGTCTCTGAGAGAAGCGTGATTTCAACAGCTTATGACGGTATAGTTTAAAATCATGTACTGTATGTACTGCACTGACTCCCCATTGATGCACGTATCCGCTTCAAGGCCCTCGACCTAGCATACCGTGCGGCAAAGGGAACCGCTCCCGCCTACCTCCGGGTCAATGGTCTCTAACTACACACCCTCAAGACCCTTACGCTCTGCATCTTCTGGCCGTCTCAGACCTACTCCTATCCAAGCTCCGGGAGGGTCATCAAGGAGAAGCTGCCTTTTCTCAGTCCTTGCCCCACAATGGTGGAATGAACTACCCACCCCAGTTAGGACAGCCGAATCCCGTCCAATCGTTCGCCGTCGACTAAAGACGCACTTCTTCAACAATTATCTGAAATAATAAAAAAATAAATCTAACCCTAACTAACCTTACTGTCATGTTGTCCTAATAAACTAACCTACACTGTAACACGCAACACTTTGATGAATAGTGTTACTCAGCTGATAGAGTTGTACCCTTCCTGATGACCTGTCGTACAGAACTTGTAAGTCGCTTTGGATAAAAGCGTCAGCTAAATGACTAAATGTAAATGTAAATGAGAGTGACTACTGGGTATTTCCAGGGGTAGAATATGGGGACTAGTGGTAGTAGTGGGGTTGTCTGGGAGCAATATTCTGAGTGTGTGTGTGTGTGTGTGTGAGAGTGTGTGAGTGTGTGAGTGTGTGAGTGTGTGAGTGTGTGAGTGAGTGAGTGAGTGAGTGAGTGAGTGAGTGAGTGAGTGAGTGAGTGAGTGAGTGAGTGAGTGAGTGAGTGAGTGAGTGAGTGAGTGAGTGAGTGAGTGAGTGAGCGAGCGAGTGAGGTGAGTGAGAGAGATCCGAGTCACATCTGGAACCAGAAACACTGGCAAAAATAACTGTGTCGCTGAGTCACACCGCGAAGCAGCGACTTTTAAAATCGCACGCATAAACCCACGCATGCACGCACACGGACAAACAGTCGGTCTCTTGTCACATGCATTCCACGTCGCACAGACCACATGCTCACACACACGCCCATGAATCATAGACTTGACAGTCAGAAACTCTTTCCCTTTTTTTCTCCCCACTGTTAAAAATAACATCTGGAAGTACGACAATCTTCGGCAGTTTAAAAATACCCACACTTTTCTGAATTGGGTTCCGGTTGTCTGTATCCTGTCAAAACCTCAACATGGGAACACGTGCACGCAAACGACCAGGGTAGTCAACTGCATGTCACACACTAGTGCTTCCTGCAATTGAATGTGAAAAGGGGAGGGGCCGCTGGTAAACAATAACAGGGAATGAGGGGGCTTGTTCCTCAATGGCTGACCAGGCGTGGCGGACGATGGCTAATGTTTATGCAACAGTCTTTGTTTCTTTTGAGTTAGTATATGGACCGCATAAGGTCAAAAACCAAGGACAGTGAGGGCGGCTACGTGGTGCAGTGGGCAAGGAGCTCACCACGAATACAGGAGACGCTGGGTTCGCCTGTTCGAGCCCAGCGATCCACATTGCTTTCAGTTTAGCTGGTCGTCCGTACTAATACACATTGGCAGTATTAGGGGGTGGGAAATTGATGGGTGGGGATCGGGTGGCGTCTATGCCTTCTACAACGCTGTTCGGTTTCCGGGTTCCTCTGATTGGCCACTGAGCCGCGACAAGCGCCTTCAATGACAGAGCTCTCATATTTGCGAATGCATAAACTATATCTTAAATTATGGCTATGTGTCTAATATGGCCGTCGCTTATCAATGACTTGTTTTGTTTACATCAGGGTGAACGCTGTTGCATTCGCAAATATGAGGTATTATAAAATATGTCAGTATATCGATCAAGTGGGTTTTAGAATTGCCATTTCAAATCAAGTCAAGTGTTCCTTTAATAAACCCCTTGGGGAAATGTAGGTGTAAAAGCAGAATGGGGGAGGGGAGATACAGGTAGGAGAATCAGGGTTTCCCATTAATTACCTAGAGTGTGGCGGCCCACCACAGTCTAAATAGTCCCGCCAGTTGTATAATGAACAAAAAAAATGTAATAAAAAAATATATAGATTATATATATTTTTTTTACAATCTTTTTTAAATATAAAGTTTGCCAATAGGGATGTATCAGTAGTATTGGCAGTGGTAGTAGTCGTAATAGTAATTCACTATATTTTTTACTTTCTAAAAAATAAACCAGTTCAACACAGGTAACCACTTTTGCTTCATTTCTTTGATGGCTCAAATGTATGCTCTAGTCCAGTGGTTCCCAAACCTCTCCTCGAGACACCCCAGCCGTTCCATGTATTTGTTAAATTCCACCACCAGCACACCTGATTCAACTAATAAAGGGCTAGTTAAGTTGAATCAGGTGTGCTGGTGGTGGAATTTAACAAATACATTGAACGGCTGGGGTGCTTCGAGGAGAGGATTGGGAGGCACTAGTCTAGTCGATTTTGTGTTTTGAGCACAAAGTTCATCATAGATCTAGCCTCTTTATTTTGCTCTCAAAGTGCACCAGATTGACTACAAACGCGTATAAGTATGCATGTCACCAGAGGGGTCAGAGTGAATGTTGAACCATACACCGTACAGTAGGAGACAGTAGATGGCCGAGTCCCATTGTCTGGGGGACTTACAGGCTCAGTCCTATTGTCTGGGGGATTTGCAGGCTCACAGACTTCGAAGCGCATTCTCATTGAGTCGGGGAGGGCACAGGGCTGTCCCTTGGCAAAATCACAAGAGTCCATGAGCGTTCTGATGCATACTTTTAGAGCTCTCTAGGCAGACGTCCAGTGAGTCCATAACCTTGCCGACTTCACCCAAAGGGATTCCCCACAATCCAAAGTGAAAGTGATGATTGAAATGTGAGAATGGCTGTCAGGGCTGTCCCTTTTAGCAAAAATCAAGTTTGAACAAATCTAAAAGGAAAGGAGAATTTGTATTACATAGTTCTGTAATCTGGATCCTCTATTACCACGGGGGGGGGGGGGGGGGGGGGGGGGGCGCATCTGAACAAATGGTGCAGAAAATTAAACCACAGCCAGTAGTTTGAATGAAGCTGTCCACATTGAGAACATGACAGCCAGTAGTTTGAATGAATCTGTCCACATTGACAACATGTAACAGCCAGTAGTTTGAATGACGCTGTCCACATTGAGAACATGAGACAGCCAGTAGTTTGAATGAAGCTGTCCATATTGACAACATGTAACAGCCAGTAGTTTGAATGAAGCTGCCCACATTGACAACATGTAACAGCCAGTAGTTTGAATGACGCTGTCCACATAGACAACATGTAACAGCCAGTAGTTTGAATGAAGCTGCCCACATTGACAACATGTAACAGCCAGTAGTTTGAATGAAGCTGCCCACATTGACAACATGAGACAGCCAGTAGTTTGAATGAATCTGTCCACATTGACAACATGTAACAGCCAGTAGTTTGAATGAATCTGTCCACATTGACAACATGCGACAGCCAGTAGTTTGAATGAAGCTGCCCACATTGACAACATGTAACAGCCAGTAGTTTGAATGACGCTGTCCACATTGAGAACATGAGACAGCCAGTAGTTTGAATGAAGCTGTCCACATTGAGAACATGAGACAGCCAGTAGTTTGAATGAATCTGTCCACATTGACAACATGCGACAGCCAGTAGTTTGAATGAAGCTGTCCACATAGACAACATGTAACAGCCAGTAGTTTGAATGAAGCTGCCCACATTGACAACATGCAACAGCCAGTAGTTTGAATGAAGCTGCCCACATTGACAACATGCAAGTTAGAATGAAGCTGACAACAGGCAGAGGATTCCTGGGCTCTGGTTTGTCTCGAGCTACTTCACCTACATTTCACTGGTGTACCCTGCCTACTCTTTCCCGGAGGTGCTTAATAAATACAGACCCAGATGATGGCCTGTTGCGGCCTCCTGCATCTCTGTGTGTTGAATAAACAGCTGGCATTGAGCAGGGCTGTGACTACATGGTCAGTGGAGGGGAAAACGTGTGGAGCATTCTTGATGAGGATGAGAGGTTAGACAAGCATAACAACCACACATTCCTCCCTCAGGTTATCGTGGATGCATCCAGCTTAGTCCAATGTGGACTTGCAAGCACAAATGTTGATGTTTACAGACAGCTGTTGCAGGGCTAACAGCTGGAATTTATTTGAATGCCAACCAAATAAAAATAAAAAATAAAAGTTTACAACTTTAGAGAGAGGAAAGATAAAAGAAAGAAATAAAATGGGGGAAATGGCAACCATGCATGTATTCTTACCGAAGCAGAACTCTGCCTTAGGTCTAAGCTTAGTGGCATCGCTGACCTACAAGGAGAAAAGGCAAGAATCTGAGTTATTAACTACACAGTTAACTCCAGTGCACTGACTATTATATTCACACTGAATCTCAAAAGACACACTTTGTATGAAGAGGAACCGTAGCGACAGTGTTTGTGCTTACTTTAGAGATGTAGGTGAGCTTGAGGGAGCCGACAGAGTCTGCACCGATGGGCAGGTTCTGTAGGAGATGAAGAGTGGGCGTCAACAGTAGGGTCAATAAAAGCCAGAGCAAGAGAAGGGAATATAAACCACCAAATAAAAACAAACAACTTATTACATTATAGTCTTGGCAGTGGCACTAAGATAATTAGTGAGTACGATGGTGTCGAGTCTGCTAGGGCGAGAGATGGTCATGGTTATACTTTGAAGGAAACCGCCATCGAGTGCAACTGGGTCAAGGTTACGTGTTTTACTTTGAAATAAAACCGCAATGGAGCAGAGCCAATAGTTCTCAAACTAGGAGATTCAGATTCAACTTCATTAAACTTTCAGCTTTTTAAACTCTATAAAAAGAACAGTGATGAATAATTGAACATATCTGCCGCTGTACATGATTTATGAATAAGTCGCATAACAAAATGCACTGTCGTGACAAATCATAGAATATCTCTACTCAACGTGATCTAGGCTACATGTACAATGCACACGCAGAGTGTCTGCAACAATAACTATGTGCTGTTCTTTTTACCCACAGGATCAAGCAGCATGGAAAGACAACAATTCTGCTCAGTCACTGCTGTCTAAAGATATCAGTGATCACAACTTTGATGTATCCAACATGCTAGGAACTAATCCCACTTCTAGAGTGCTTGGTCTTTACCGTGGGTTAGTTTCATTCTGATTGGTGATAGACAGCCAACTGCTGAATTCCTGATTCGTCCTCCTACATTCTGAGCAGTGCCTTAATCCTGTGGGCTATGAACCAGGTTGTCAAAAACTAGGCAGATTATTACCAATTATCTCCTCACTCACACCACGTGTGTTGTTGTATCTAAGTAGCTAAAAGCTAAGCTAATGCTAGCCAGTAGCCACTGTAGTTATGGGTGTCCATCCGGATTGCTAACAGCTAAGCTAATGCTATCCTCTGTGTGCCATCAATCGAGACGGCTAACAGCCAAACCAAAAGTGGCGCCGCCTGCCCTTGCCCATGCACCGCCGATTCGAATGTCTTACAACTAGCTTGACAGCTAAGCCCAACACTTACCTGCGGGTTGTCCATGAACCAGACCAGGCTCCCCGGCAGTGTGTCCAGGATGAAATAGCGGCGCAGGAACTTGCCACTGCTCTCCTGCTCCTCGATGTCCAAGAAGCCACATATGCGGTTCTGCCGATCCACATAAGGCATCGCCGCGCCGGGACATTCCCTGGCCCACCAGGACCCGGAGCTTCGTGTACAGCAGGAGGGGGAGGGGCGCGAGGGCAGCCGGCAGTGGGAAGAAATCCTGCAGGGGTAGAGAGAAGTGAGTGGTCTGTGTGTATGTGTGTGTGTGTGTGTGTGTGTGTGTAAGGAGTAATGAGGAGTTTCAGTGTTCTCTGTGGTGAACCTCGCCAGCCTCTCTCTCTCGTCTCTCTGCCACCTGGAGCTCACCACACTGCTAGCTGCCAGGGGTCATGTGACACAAACCACAACCCTGCCTTTATTCTCCCTCTCTCCCTCCCTCTTTCTCTCTCTCCCTCCCTCTCTCCATCTCCTCCTACTTAGGGTTCAATATTATCATTTTATTGTTGTATCGGAATTTATAATAAAAACACAAGATACTTGTGCCCTAATGATGCTCAATGAAGAAACCCAATATCCCCTTGCCAAACATCTATGCTAATCATGGGGGTCAAATAAAAAGGTCATCATATGTGAATATGTGTGTGTCTGTCATCTAAACAAATGACAACAACCACATTAATTCAAATGTATCTCTATCGTTAAATTTGAAATTCTATATTAGAGGGTAGGGCTGTGCGATACGGCCTCTAAATGATATCACGATATTTTTTGGCTCCATCACGATACACGTTATATATCACAATATTTAGACATTTCCTCTAAAGCACTTAAAAATGCTTGATTTAACCCTTTGATGGATACAATCACGCCAATATGATGATTATATTTTATATTTATTAACTTGACCTTCTCTCCCCAGCAACCTCCTGCAAAGCCTCACCTTCCCTCCTCTTTCTACCTTTTTACCCTACCCTCCAATCTCCCCCAATCCCATTCAATCTGATTTGCTGCAGCTCAAATGTATCCCCTTGCCCCACTTTGCCTTTTATGTATTTTTGTATGTTTGTTTTTGCTGCCATTTTGGCCAGGTCTTGCTCGAAAAAGAGATCTTTGATCTCAAGTGACTACCTGGTAAAATAAAGGTAAAATAAATTATAATAGCCCCTGCAACATATGTCTGCATTAAACCATGAAGATGCTTTCAAAAATAATTAAATGAAAAGTTTCTAAAAATCTAAGAGTAGTCTACTGATACACTAATACAGAAAGAAATGTATTAACATCTAAGACAATTTATATAAAAACTCTTGGGTGCCTAAGACTTTTGCACAGTACTGTGTTTTTTATCCACTTTAGCCAAAAATACACACGCACTACTACTGTGAGAAAATTATAATAATTTTTATTATCAGCAATGTTATAACATGCTACTGGTAAACATAACACTGTAAAGGTGTGTGTGCATCATGTGTAGTAAATATATATATATATTAGGTTTGAGTTTGAGCACCTTAGTTGCCGTAGTTGAAGTGACGTCACACTAGGAAGTCAACAGTCATCACAGAGTTGGAACCTGGAGGAGCCTGATGCATGAAGCGATATATAGAAACTAAAATGTATTTCTGTGACATCACCTACTAGCTCTACTCCCAACGTTATCCCTCTCCAGTCCTCATCTTCTCCCTCCCATGCTCCCCCTTCCTCCCTCTCCCCCCCCCCATTCCACCTGAGAAGCCTCTGGCCAATCCCGTCCACTGACTTTTACTCCAGTCCACACAGACAACATCTCCAGTGTAACAGGACGTTCACACAGGAGCCCCGGCATGTTCCACACAAAGCAAGCAATGACGCCAACAGAGGAGTGACTGGGCAATATTTAACCCAGCTTTGGACAATAACCACACACACCTCACAGAGCTCACTGTGACTCAGTGAACGGTTAAAGCAATAGAACACCAGAGGGAGCGTGTAGTGAATACCATCACGTTTGTGGTCGCAGGCACCAGTGCCATAGAGCCTCTCAGGCGTGACGTCGTTATACCAGTGTTCCATTTAGTGATGCACTAATTGGGCATTTATCTGGAATTTTTAGATAACGGTATGAACACATGTCCTATCACGATTAGTGAAAATGATCAGTTATCAGTATTATCGTGGAATTGTTCAAATGCGCTGAAAATGTAAAAAGAAAAGTACTGATACACATTGAAGTACCACGTTTCATATTGAAAACTTAAAGAAAATGTACTTTTAGCTTTTTGTTGGCATAAAAGTATTATTATTGGTGTTGTGTTGTTACATTATTATTATTATTATTATTATTATTATTATTATTATTATTATTATTATTATTATCATCTCGCAGTCTATTTTCTGTGTTGCATTTGAGCAATGACCCTATGCACAATTTACATACATAAAAAGTCTTAAAGGAGACATATTTTAGTCCATTTCAACAAGTTGACATACAGTAGGTCTTTGAGGTGCCCTAGACATGTCTTTTTAGTTTTTTTGCTGAATAAATCTGACCACTCAGATTATGCATTCTAGCAGCCTATATAGGCTAGCCGTTTCAGTCCTGTTCTCAATGGGTTGTTTCTCTGTCTGTAATGAGTGAGCCACTCACACAAGCCTGTAATGTTGAACGGAATTCAGATCCAACTTTCAGACTAAACGTTGCAGATCAAATATGACTCAAGATACAGCAATGGCATATCAACCTTACTGTTAACATTTTTGTCAGAAACATCTTTTAGTTTCAACTTTAGGTAGAAAAGAGGAGATTTATGGATGAGCCGGCATCTTTACACACACATTTTATGAAGATATCTTCACACTGCAACTATTATTTTGTTATCGATTAATCTGTCGATTATTTTTATCTATTAGTTGATTAACTAATCAACCACGCCCCTTTGACCATATTAGGGCTAGCATGCCAGTAAGGAAGTCAATGGGAGGTCGGGGAAATTTGTGAACGCCTAAACTATATCTTAAATTATGGCTATGGGTCTAAAACACCCCTCGCTTATCAATGACTTGCTTGCAGTCAACATGTACGAAACGGATGTTTTTTTCATTGGTACATTTCAGTTTTATACCGTTTTGAATAAGAGTATAGTTTGAGATTTTGGAGAATTCCAGGGAAATTCCGCGATAATAGCCCTTTACTGGAATACACAAAACACGTCTTCAGCTGATTTATGAATCGTTTTCAAATAAATGCTAGATTATTGATAGTACATGTGTACTTATGCACGCTAGAACAGCGGGCTGAAAAATCAATTATCCATGCCGTGGATACAGCTAACGTTATACACACACACACACACACACATGCTGCGATGGCGGAGAAAAAAACATCCGATTACCCCAAGACTGGTAAAATAGAGTCCTTACCTCACATCAGATGTTCTGCAAAAAGATAAATCCAATTCTTGATCGCCTTTCCAAATATTGATCGTGTTTATTGATCCAACGTTATAGCACCAAAACACATACCGGTAATCCACGCTGCTCTGAGTGTCCTCAGTCCATCTGTTATAACGATACTGCATGCCCGAGAAGTAAAACCTGGACGGACAACTTTTTGTGATGCAGTCCCACCCAATCCAATCCAATGATGTGCAATACCAGCCGGGAGACGATAGGGGGCAGTATTTGCCCTTTTCAAGCTCAGACCCATTCCCAATGATAACGTCAGGCTGGATGGATGAAAAATTTATGGATATTGCTTAGGGCTGGGCGATATAACGATAAATATCGCGATATATTTTAATAATCGATATCGAATATCGAAATTTAAAAAAAAAACGTTTTTTTTTTTTTTTTTTTTTACCTGCAACAGGGCAGTTTTAAAACCAGAGACAGTGGACAGACTTGTCTTTCTTGCCTGCAACTTAAAGTAATGGCTTTGCTTGTCCAAATGACAATACTGACCAAATTGAGATTTATTTTTCTCTTGTCCATTTATTTTGTTTGCTTTCTAATTTAAAATACAGTTTGAAACCGTCTGTACACAGTAGGCTATGTGTGCTAGCAGAACTAGACTCCAGTCACGAGTCACGGTGCACATCCACCAAAAAAGCGCCAAAAGATCGAAAATAAACTAGCAGAGCCAGAACTGTTCAACTCCCCTGGAGCCACAGCCAGTAGAGAAGCCGGTTTACTTTCGCTTTTAAATCAGCTACAGCCTGAGAACTGGAGTGTGAGGGGATGTAACACTAAAGATGGCGGCAATGACAAAGAATTGCTGCAAAATAAACATGCATCTGTTGTTTAAAAAAGAAAATAAAAAGAAAAAAACACTTTTTTCCATATCGCCCAGCCCTATTCCCACCTCTACTAATTATGTTAACGTTAGAATGATGTGAAATTGTCAAAATGAGTCATCTGCCAACAAAGATATTGTTACGTTAGGAAACGAATATATTCACAAAATGGATTACTTAACCATTTTTTCATGCATGTGTATTACATGATATGGCCGTAAAATGTTACATTTGGCCAGTAAAAAAATCGACCAAAAACAAAAACACACACACACGAATACACCAAGCACTTCAGGAGCAGATTCACTGATCTCTGCAGAGCTCTCTCAATAATCACAGTTTGATTCCTGGAATGTTTACCAAGTTGGCCTTGACAGAATTACTCCTATGTGTGTGTTTGTATGCGGGCTTCCTGTGTTATACGGGATGACTCTGGTAGATGTGGGGGCTACCCGCCATGCCCTCAGCCCAGATTTGATTCACAACAAGCAGGTCTTTTGTCCCAGTGTTGCCCTCCATCCTCCCACACAGGGCTCATAATGTCCCAGGCAATTTACCAGAGAGAGGGAGGATAGCATGGGGGAGAGAAAGAGTCTTTATCTTTAGTCTCAAGTCCAGCTCACTCACGCATTTCTCTCAGAAATGACAGCAGCTCAAACATACTGATGTAACCGTATGCCCGTTGCTATGCCCACCCACTATGTTTGACATTGAAACACACACATAGGGCGGCATCCACAAATAATGGATTGCGCGGTGCTAATTGCACCCTTACAATTAATTATGAATTGAAAATGGGGGACCCTGATGTAAACAAGACAAATCTTTCTCTGGTCTGCATCCCCTTAACACATTGTGCGCCAAGAACGGCGTAAATCGTTATTGCCCGCCATGTCTTGAACGCCAACAACGGCGTATCACGTGTTTGGGATCAATATAAAAATGTTTCGCCATGGCATTCATAATTCATCCAGCCTCCCTCCGGATCGCAGCCGGACCCTGTTCTGATATTGCAACGCCTCAATACCGCCGCCTGGTGGATGGTCGGGCGAGTTACACTCACGCCAAACCGGAAGTGGCGATCGGTGCATCGAGGAAATTCCTCCGCCAGATATATATTGTTGCGTGGATACACACACTCGAGTGCATTTGGATCACTTTCGAAACGCAATAATCGATATGATTTCGCCGTTTATTGCGCCATACAAACCGGAAATGGATCTAGGCGATCAGCGTCAAATAATTGGGATATTTTTCAGTCTCATCGGCGAATGGTAAGACAGTAACGATATTTTCAGCCCGATTGTGCGTTTCTTTGTTTGCAAACAGTCTGATCAATATATCAACCCATACTAGATAAAGCCGTTACTGACGATAAATTAATTATAGACGACCCCCGTCCCCCCTTTCCTCCATGCATGATGAAGCATAATGTATACCGAATCGATCATATACATTTTAATTTTTTAATATAGCAGCGTGTATAGGAAAGAAACGCCAATCGATAATCTATCATATGCTTCAGGGCCTATAACTAGCGTTTTTGGAATTACAGCAGAAAAACTTAAAAACACTTATATTCAAGACGGTATTAACACAACAATGTATGAATGAAAAAATATAACGTTCCCACATCCGGAACGATAGATAATCGATGTTGAATGGGCCATAGTAATGCAAATATAGCTATAATATTTAAAAAGCTATAGCCCTGCAAAGAAGGTAAACATCTCCATAGGCTTACAGTGCTGGCAGAGAGTGGTATAAGATGGGCACAATGCCCGGCGCCCAATGTGTTAATGTCCACGACACGTGCACAATACATGTTTTCAAACTCTCTTTGGGTGTTTGCAATTCATATATGTCTGTGATATCTTGGTACAGTGGGCAGGTTGTTAGAAAGTGTAGCGCAGTTTCCACCTCTGCTCTGACATGGCTGTTAGCCTAGCCACAGAGCGTCTTTAGAGGAGAGGCTCCGATTGAATCTGGGACACAGACATGCAGCCAATGGGTCACTGGCTCTGTTCATGGTCACGAATGGATTCCAGCTTCATTTATTTACTACAGATGACAAACGTGTTGTTTCTGTTTTTCTTTTTGAAATACTTGCGCCACACGGAACAACTGATCACTACAGCCCAGAATCATATTACTGTAGCCAGTCTCTTGAAACACTACTATCTCCAAACTTCCACTCCTCTAGAAACTTTATTTAGTTATGTGCTTGCGCTGCCGCGGTGTGTTTTCTTTTTAGCGTCGGCTTACTCCTTCCATAGTTTCACATATTTGTAACCCATTTAAATGTATTAAGCTAACGTTAGCCAATCGTCGGACATAACGTTAGCTCCCTAGGCTACAGTGCAAGCGGGCGCAGTCAGGACAGAAGAGTAGCAGATGTGACGTCGGTAAACAAGCCACAAATTAGGCTGTTATGTAAGACCGAAACACACCGCAGAGTGGGTCTTCTCCAAAGCGGGGGACACAGTGAGTGTGGAGCGAAAATAACTGCTAGAATACTCCATCAGCAGCAGAGTAGTTCATTGCTGCTAGATTGTTGGTTTGTTTAATCAGTTGTAAAATACTTTCATTTATTTGTTATTTAAATATATAGATGTGTAGTTGACTATTTTTTTTAATCAGCAGAAGTTAATTGCTGCTAGGGCATACAAAAAATAATGGTTTGGTTCCGGTTGCCAACCGACCCTGCCGATTTAGGTGCGACCCAATTTATTTTATGAGTAAAAATTAAATTAAATAAAATTAAAAAGATAATTTTTTTTTTTTTTTTTTAACAATAAAGTTTCATAAAAATCTTAGTCAAACCTTTAATATTATGGATATTAAACATGTTGTGAACATTTTAATTAAATAAAGAAATTCCCTATCCATAGTCGCCGTGGGAAAAAAATTAATAACAAAATACAATAAAATAAATTCCCTACCTACCTTAACTGACAACCAACAGGAACCAAACAATATTTTCTTTTATGCCTAGAGTGGTTTGTTTACCCTTGTTTTATACTTATTATTTTGTAAAATACAATACCTTTATTTATTTTGTATTTAAATATATAGATGTGTACCTTTGTAAATATTTTTTTTAAATAAACATAACATTTATTTAAAGATGTGTGTGACTGTGTATATGTTGTTCTAAATAAATAATAACTATTTATATAGCACCTTTCATACAGGGGGTTGCAGTTCAAAGTGCTTTACATCAGTAAGATGTAAATAATAATAAAGTAATATATTATTTATGAAATATTAAGTTTGGATTTCTTTTTTTTTTTACAGCTGAGGTAGGTAGATAACATTTTTAGTAGTGGTGGGGGAGAATATCGATACGTAGTAGTATCGCAATACTTTGTGTGGCAATACTGTATCGATACAGGGACGCCAAGTATCGATATTTAATTATTTATTTATATATATATAAAAAAAATATGAATTATGAATAGTGATTTAAGAGAAGTTAATTCTATGTTATGACTTTGAACTAGGGATGCACGATAATTATCGGGCCGATACCAGCTATTATGACGTCATCCCGATAAAATTATTGATAGCTCCGATAATTAAAAAAATAATTATTTTTTTTACTTTTTTTTTTTCACGTCAACGTTCACACGCACAATATATGCTTACTTAGGATTTTACTTGAGTCAACAACAAAGCAGTCGGGGCAATGGCAAGCCGAAAACGGTCGAAAATGTGAAGTTTGGATATTTTTTGTTTTACAGCTGAGGTAGGTTGATTTTTTAGAGACTAAAGTACCGAAAAAAGGTACCGTTGGGTACCGGTATCGATTCACAGGTACCGGTACCCATCCCTACTGACAAAGCACAATACCTGTTGGTTTTTAGTTCACTCATTGTTCAGGGAAACACATTGTTAATGACATTGACAGATTGTGAATTTTGTGATTGACTCAAATTATATTTATTTGGAAAAATAAATAGTCACTTTATTTGAAGAGTCAAAACTGTTCTCTTGGCTTTGTTTTGTTCATAGTAGTAATGCTCATGTCATGATAAATCTGGTTAGGTCAAAACTACAGGAATATACATTAAAAGAAAATATATTATAATACAATAAATATATATATCGGTTATCGGTATCGACCTTGAGGAGCAGAAAGTTATCGGTATCGATATCAAAATCAATAGTGTGCACCCCTACTTTGAACGTCTGCCATTTTCACCGCAAAAGGCACATACAATTAACAATATGACGCGCCGATCGATCATGAATATGCAAATCGACAAATATGCAAATATATATATTACTTTTTTAACCGGCCACAATGGCAATCAAGATGTATATTAGCAAGCCAATTTAAATTCTAGACGGCCATTGGCCTAACAAACACCCTGATGCGTGTGTGTGCATTTTCATTCAGCGATGCTCAATTCTACTAAGGTTACAAAGGCCTGGAGACACCTGGTGCAACACCCAATGTTAACAAAAGTAAAGCAAAAGTTGTCACCTAGGCTCACAGACGGTGTGTTTTGGCGTCCCAATCTCACACGTGACACGGCCTTATGGGAAACGCAGCAAAGCCAACCATGACAAGTAGAGCTGTGAATCTTCACTCGCATCACGATTTGATTACGATTCAGCTGTCCACGATTCGATTCGACGATGCATCTCAATAATATATTTCATCCCCAATTTTATAATCTATATTACTGCACATGTATACTTTATCAATTAATACAAGCAGTCAGATAAATTAACTTTTATTTAGAAAGTTCTTAAATCAGAATGTCAAAATAAATGTCTTTACTAGTGTTGCATAATACAGATACTAGAAAGGTATCTCGATATCCATTATCCAGCTGTTAAAAACGGTTAAATACTCTATTTTATTAGTATCAATACTTTTAGAATAGCCTGATGCTGTATTTTCTGAGTTGAGTGAATGCATGACCAGAGCACTAGCTTTAATAATATATTTGTAGGGCGCTTTATAGTTGGAGCAAATCCCAAAGCACTACATTGTAAAATAACATAAAAGCTAGCAAGAGTAAAAAAAATTGTTATTTAAAATGTAAAAAAGAATTGGAGATAGAGATAGATAGATAAAAGGACAACCAATACAACAAACAAACGATGAAGGTCAGCACTGAAGTTTAAAAAAGTTTCAATGAATAAATAAATGGTGAGCACTATTGCACAGTGTTAAGTCGAAAAAATCAATTGCTATATAAAAGTACAGTATACAAATTTTAAATGAATTGCACATGAATAGCATAAATCGATTATGTTCCGTCACTGCGTCGATTCCGTCGATGCAGAATTGTCCACGTCCGCATCGCGATGCATCTTAGAATCGAGAGATTTCCACAGCCCTAATGACAAGATGGTGATACCATGTCAGACTGGCTGGATTTTAGATTTCATGACAGGCAACATGTTGTGCTCACATGGGGGGGGGGGGGGGGGGTGTACAAGGGCTTGTTGTGTGTATGTGAGAGAGAGACAGAAAGATGGTCAAAAGAGCGAAAGAGACCGATAGAGATGCAGAGTGAGGGCTAGAAGACAGACGTGGCTGAAGTCAGCAGGTTAAAAGGTCAGACCCCAGAAGGTCAGTGTTGTACTAGTCTGGCGGAACAGGAACTCTCTCCCCAACTCAAACATGGCTCCACATAACAGTCACTCGTTGTAGCTGAGGGAAGGCTTTGTCCAGCCACACACAGCAACCAAACGGCCACATCTACCACGTCATAAAACAGCACAAAAGGAGAAGGTTGAGAATGCCACCGTGGACGATGGATTCCAAAAAATCACCAATTCCACTGTTCCTCTCTGAATAAGCCAAACTGGTTAAAACTGATGAATGGTTCATTACCTGCTAAATCCAAACTTACCAGCCAATGCCAACATTTGGCAGCATATGATATGGCTGGTGTTAATTTCCCACCCTGGAGCCGAGAGAGGAGTGTGAAAGGAGGTTGAGAAAGGGACAGATCAATGACCAAGTGAGAAAGGTAAACAACAATGGGAAAGGAAGAGACAACCAACAGCCTAAGCCCAACAGGTGCACTGATACTAATGCCAGCATTGGAAATCAGCCCAATACCAGACCAGACTCATACTCCGAGTGAAGGCCACCAATAGCAAGAACCAGGTACTAGCCAATGGTATATATATTATATTATGAACAAAAGTATCAGTGACATTCAAAAATTCCTTCAACTACTCAAAATGAAGTAGGCCTACTCGTACTTGGCCAGTAAAGAAAACATTGCTGTACACTTCTTGCTTTTAATTCATTTTATAGGGGTGGAAAGCATTGAGTTATTCAATGTTGATGCTTGGGGTCACGATTCGATAAAAAAATCTAGGGCTGTACGACCAGACTCAGAATTTTCTTAGTCGAATCGGATTTGGCAGGTCAATGCGACGATTTGTTTTATATCTAAACAAATTTAAATAAATTAAATTAAATATATTGAAGTCTATTCATAAGATGTTCTGGCTAAATACATTGGCATGCATTTCAGTGCTAGCATACGTTAACATAGTCAAGTGCAACAGAGACATATGACTTTATTTGAGCATTTAAAATCAATAAATCTGTTAAGACAACTGCATATGATGCCAGATGGCTGCCAGAATTGCCGACAATGCAATGTTGGATATATAGTTCAATGCAAAAATTAGGGCCCTATGAAATCCGTTTTATCTTTTCCTGTTTTCGGATTTGAAATGTTCCTGTTTTTCCGTGTTAATATCTCAATTCCGTGAAATCCTCCGCAACTCCACGATTGCGGATTCCAGAGGGCCCTAAGTTAAATCTACTCTACAATTAAAAGTGGAAGCTGCTCTGTACTGCAAAGTCTGTGCACACTTTAAAGGAAAACTCCAACATTTTGGGAAATTAGCTTATTTAACATCTTCCCTGGAGTTAGACAAGAAGATACTAGGGCTGTCTTAAATACTTCGAAGCTTCGTTCGATGGCACAAGCTTCGAACATAAAAAAATAAATCGAAGTTTAAAAAAAAATGTGTGTGTGTGTGTGCGTGTGCATGGGGCCATTGGGTGGGGCCGGGGGACAAATACACTGGAGGAAAGTAACCCAGCTCAGCACTGCCCAAATTATATCATCACTATTGCCTGTTTGAAGGATATCATCCTCAAACACATATACACCACCTACACGCCTATTCTCAGTCCTTGCCCCACAATGGTGGAATGAACTACCCACCCCAGTTAGGACAGCCGAATCCCGTCCAATCTTTCGCCGTCGACTAAAGACGCACTTCTTCAACCATTATCTGAATTTTATTTTTTTATTTAAAAAATAAAATCTAACCCTAACTAACCTTACTGTCACTTGTCCTAATAAACTAACCTACACTGTAGCACTCAACACTTTGATGAACATTGTTGCTCAGCTGATAAGAGTTGTATCCTTCCTGATGACCCGTCGTACAGAACTTGTAAGTTGCTTTGGATAAAAGCGTCAGCTAAATGACGTAAATGTGAATGTAAATGCCTTGTAGAATTCCACACATAAGAAAGAAAGATACTGGGATGAATAAACAAAATAGGAAATAAAATGTAGAAATGCATGCAATACATAAATAAATATGAATCTCCATATATGAAATAGAACGTTTAGATAAGGTGCTACTGAGATGTTTGTGAGTTTTTTGTTTTTTTGTGGAAGTAGCCCTTCTTAAAAATGCATGAACATTCACTGATAATTGGTCTGTAGTGGAGTCTACAAGGTCTACATTGCCGGACAATGTAGAATCCGGACCTTGTAGACTGACATAATTCGGTCTTCTGTGCATAGTTTAGTCTACACAGGCCATATTTCAAATAATCTAAATCTTACTTCATTCATGGGCGGCTACGTGGCGTAGTGGGCAAGGCACTCGCCACGAAATGCTGGAGACGCTGGGCTCGTCAGTTCGAGCCCAGCGCTCCACATTTGCTTTCAGTTTAGCTGGTCGTCCGTACTAATACACATTGGCCGTATTAGGGGGTGGGAAACTGATGGGTGGGGATCGGGCGTTGTGGACAGCGACTCCTACAGTTCGGTTGGTACGCCTGCGCAGTAGAATCAGGAAGTGTCGGGGGCAGCGTGAGCCTCCCACGCGTTACTCCTCGCCACTGAGAGATCGAGCTGCGCAGGTGAAAAGATGCGACTGCTGTTACCTCAAGTACCGGAGGGGACTTGTGCTATGTATGACTTAGTCCACATTGCAGCCGACTTGTGGGAGGCAAGAAACAGCGTCCGTGACAGGGGAGGGTTGAATTGGATGATACGAAATTGGGATGGGAGAAAATATAGAAAAATGGGAGAAAAAGTGGACCAAAAAAAAAATCTTACTTCATTCATCTTAACACTTTGACTGCCGGAAAACGCTTAAAAGCGTCATTCCCGGCCATGCTCAAGTTAAAAAATCTGCGATCGGATTCATATTTCCCCTCCGCTGGCCTGAGATCCACCAGGAGGACCCACTGAGCTCTCTGGCGGTTCAGGAGCGCCATCTGGTGGCCGATCGGCGCAATCGCCAAACAGGAAGTGCTATGGAGGTTGTGCTGGTCGGCCGTATTACTTCCGGGCACTCTGTTTGGCTACCGGGACTCGATCTCGACACAATACATAGCGATCGATTGCCAATAACTCGATAAACAACATGATTTGGACATATATACTATTATACAAGCTGGAAATGGACCCGATATTTCTACATACCATAATAGGTAAATGACTGTTCCACGCTCATCGCCCAACGGCGCGAGGATACGGTAAGATTCAGCGTTATTTTTGATCGTATTCCATATAAACTGTTATGATGAACATATCACCCACACTAGATGAATGATATAACGCTGCCCACGGAATTATAAGCGATCCCCCGCCCATCCGGTCATCATCAGATCATACGTAGATCATTCTAGAAGTACGTCCAATTGAAATTTTTTATATCGCCCCGATTGCCATCAAACTGTATTTCATCATCAATATAATGCATTTGGGGCTATATATCACGTTCTGGAGAAAGCTGCAGAAAGAGATGAAAACATACTTATACATTAGACCATACTTTACTATGAATATGTGAATGAAAAAGTTTAACGTTGCTACACAATGAACAATACATATAGGACTTTGAATGGGCCCTAATAATGACAATGTAGCAATAGAATTTAAAAAGTTATAGCCCTGCAAAGAAGGGAAATTTCTCCATAGACAAATAGCGCTGGCAATCCACAGTCATTTTCCGGATTTCTGGCCGGCACCCATTAGTGTTAAACATTCTTGATTTGGGGGATTGGTAGTTCGCATGAAATCTGAAGTTGTTCAAACGACAACAGCGATCCACCCTGAATTAAATCACACAGACGCGTCACAGTCACAAAAGGGGCTACTTAATTCATTAATCCAATCCACTTTATTTATAGAGCACATTTAAAAACAACAAAGTTTACCAAAGTGCTGTACAAGTCCCACAACATAAGATTAAAAAAAAAAAAAAAAAAAAAAAAAAAAAATTATTCGAAGCTTCGAATTAAAATCGAAGCTCGGCCCCGAAGCTTCGATTGCCAAAAAAAATTCGAAGGTCAGCCCTAGAAGATACATACCTTTTTTGTCTCTGTGCATGCATTAGGCTTAGGGAACAGTCGCTCCGTTAGCATAGCTTAGCTTCATCACTGGAAGTGAGGCGGGGCCGGAGCCTGGCGTTCCCTTACAGTGTATAGTTTGATTGATTGATTGATAAGTTTATTAACAGATTGCAGAATACACTCCAAATACAACTCCAAAACGTTCATGTAAACATGTTGTGACCTGTGTATTCACCACGTGGAGAAATAAAAAATAATTGAATTAGACAATTACGTTTTATAAGCAAATATACTCAGATTTTTTTTTTTGCTGAACCACTCCTCTCGGGGCGCAGTCAGTGATTTCAACGTGACGCCGTGTTTGTTTACATTCTCATTCATTCAAAGGATCTGAACCGATTGAAGTTTATGGATACCATGACTTGAAATCCTCTTACCTTGACGATTAAAAGCCTCCCCAATTTAGAAAACAGTAATCCAATGGCTGGTGTTGATATACCGGACGCTCTGAGCTAACCGGAGCTAACACAGATCAGGATCGTAAAGCATATATAATGACTTCCTGTCTGGGGTTGTCAAAATAAAAGTGCAACGTTTATAGCAGCGGAAACCGTTTATTTTGTACATTATCTAACGTTAACACAAACCTAAACTAACTTTAGGTTAGTTGTAACGTTAGCGCCGGTGTTGCCGTTCAACGCATGGCGGGCAAAAACGCCGTAAGTCGTTCTTGGTGACCAATGTGTTAAATGGGAACTATCTTACTATTTCTTTCACTATTTGGGCAACTGTACACAATTCCTCTAGTCTATGGAACATGTCTGTAAGGTTTTTTCAAAAGAATTCATTGTTTTGTATTTCTAATCAAGTACTGTAGAGCAGCAGTTTCTGCCCTTCAATATTCCAAGCTGTTTTTGGCTGGGCTCTGCCCATACTCGCAATGTGCTTTGAGTGACAGTCACCCACTGCACTGCAATGCACTGGCAGATACCTTTTGGGGAAGAGAGATAGAGAGGAACTAATTAATTTCCCCCAGGGGGGGGGGGCATAATCCCACAGGACAATGCATTGGTAACTTGTTTCAAATGACAATATATTATTGCACGGATCGGAATACGTGTGAGAGCTAGGGCTGAGCCCAAACGTTCGAACCCTCGTTCGTTATGTTGGCATTCGAATTCTAAATCAACATTCAAATTCTTTATTTTTACAAAAAAAATTACAAATTTAAATATTTTTTTCTATTCATTCTGTTTAAACCAATGGTGTTTTTCTTCACAGTTGCAGATAAAGATTAGGCTACACTAATATTATAAAAAAACTGATGAGTTATATTCATTAAAGAAAGTTGATTTAATTGATTTAGTTGGGCTGGGGCTTCTCCCTGGGCTGGGTCTGGGGCTGGAAAGTTGATTTAATAATAATAATAATAAAAAAAAAAAAAAAAAAAAAAACTAATTTAAATCAGATTCATCACTTTATTCAAATTGAGGTTTGAGGATATAAAATGTAAAAATGTTTAAAGATATAAAAAGAATAAAAAATTAAATGTTTTTTTTTTTTTTTTTTAATTAAAAACAAAGGTTCGAACATCCGTTCGAAAAACCGTGACGAAGTTCGAATCCCAAAAAAAGGCTTCGGGACAGCCTTAGTGGGAGCGTGCGCTATGATATTTTGCAACAGGTTGACGGTGATACAAGCGAGTGCTGATACTACGAGAGAGAGAACGAGCAGGCAAGAGAGAGACAGAGAGCGAGAGAGCCTCCTCCCAGGACCCAGTCCCATTACCTTCCCACCCGTTTTATATAGTTCTCTGGTTGATTCACGATGTGTGTGTGTGTGTGTGTATGTGTGAACAGCTGAAGGTCTCTGCTAAATAACCGCTTCCACATTATTTCCACTCGCTGCTCATATAAACGTATCACAGTTGATTGTGGGTGGGCGGTGGCAGATCAGTGCCTATTCACGTCAGTGAGCGAGTCAAATCAGAATGGCTTGGTTCAGCGGGGGAGGATTTTGTCTCATCTGAACTGGAGGAATGCGCAATTTTTTTTATTTGAGACCTAGACAGTGTTGGTACAACCCCACATTGCTAGAAAACAATGCAAACCCCTGGAAAAGGCCATTTATAAGATAGTTCCCCTTTAAAAGATTAAAAATAGAATAAAAAGGTATTTTTTGTCCTTTTCGACAAGGAATGAGGTGAATAGACTGAAAACTTTATATTAGATAAAACTAATGATGTATATATTCATTGCAGATGGTTAATCTTTCAAAATCGTCCTAAATCATTCATTCGAATTAATAGATAAAGTTTAAAATCGATTAATCGCCCAGCCCTATAACGTGATTGACTGTTTTGTCATGCTGAATAAACGTTCAGAGTTCTCTTTCAACACACCGCCTCAGTCTTCCATCCTTCGGACTACACACCACAAATTTAGTGACTGCTCACAGTGCTCAGTGACACTCGTTCACCTTTTCCTGAGTAATTTTACCCCGCTGTGCTAGCGTGAAAGTATTTTTCTGAGGTGCGCGAAAACCACTAGCTGCAGCCTCAGTCTGATTGTCAATCATCATCTAAAATGGATGAAATGGGAGAATATTTATACAGTGAAAGCATTCGTTTTTCATTTAGGTTTTCCTTGTCAAGGAATCAAATAGTCTGCTATGGCTGCATGCGTGGCACTAACGTTATTGTTTTAAAATGCCCAACTGTCAGAAAAACAGGGCATCGATAAGAGGAATCGATAGTCACGGAGGCATGCGATTCCAGGAATCTGACTATTAGGAACCGGTTCCTGTTACGAACTCGATTCAATTAGGAACTCTATTACCATCCCTACAGATATGATGTAACAGTATCATAGATGAAATGTCTTGCAATATATTGATTGATTATTGCAGATATCGCGTATCGTCATATCATTACCAAGGGCCAAATATCGTATTGTGAGTTACTTGTATCCTCCCACCCCTAGTTGGTGATGGTTGAATTGAGCTGTGTTCAACAGAATGAGATGAGGTGATTGTTTTGGCTGGGGCCCCTGGTGTTGGGAAGCCCTCACACCGACAAGCCTAGTCATGCTGCTGTTGGCATGCAATCTACCTTCATATCTCCAACAACAGAACTCTTAATATCAGAAGCTAAGAAACAGAAAGACTGGCTAAGCCATATAGTGTAAATTAAATTCACTTTCCAATTTAAAGTTAGGCTACTGTGATAAGTAGAGGTACACCAAATACGGACAACAGTATAGGGTAATGGCCCGATACAAGGCTAAATACAATTTAAGTTCGCAAAATACCAAGCACTACCTGTGTAGTACGAGCACAATCTTATCTAACCTAGGGTTGGGCAGACGGCTGACAACCATCAACTACTGAGCCCAACATTATGGTGTATATTTAGTTACATCACTATGACTAGTATTTAAAATATTTTTCATAATCTACTTAATGAGGTAGCCTTTAGGCTATAGGGAGGGAAAGTAAGGAAAGACCTGGTGAGAAGGTGAGGACAGGCTGTGAATGGGCTCAAATGTGCAGTGTAAAGACTACCTTTAACGGAGTAGCCCATAATACTGTACACAACCCTCCCGACCCAACCCCAACAACATTAGCATGCAATGTTTCACTGTGGACATCGTCATATGACAATTCGGTAGACATCACCCAACCATAATCTATGTCCAACACTTACATCAGAAAATAGAAGTAGGAGGTGGGCTTTTGATTAGATTAACACTTTTGTGTCCCCTTTGTATTAGGCAAACTGTATTAAGAGTGCTTTCCTGCAAAAATTCAGAGTATGAAGTCAAAAACATTTTAATATCAAGCAAATTACTAATTTTGACACTCCATACTGGTGAGTACTCAAAAACAAAGTACTTCTACTTGGTCAGAAAAAAAGGTGGTATCCATGCACCAAAAGGGTCAGTTCACCCTCAATTCTAAATAACCCGAGTACTTGAGTGATTGTACTTCGTTACAATACTTAAGTACTGTTTTGGGGGATTTGTACTTTACTTGAGTATTATTAGGTTTGTATACTTTGTACTTTTACTCCATTACATTTCAGAGAAGAAATATATACTTTTTACTCCTTACATTTAAAATGCAGACCTACAAAGTACAAATCTCGCAGGTCCAACCATTTTAATTAGTATTTTTGAATTGTTTATCTGGCCAAAATAACGTTATTAATCCTGCGACCGCAGGTAAACAGCCAATCAAATCCCCATCAATGGAAAATGAACCCGCCCATACCCATGCTGATTGGTCCTTGTGCAAGACTAGAAAGCGGGGATCTTTGATTAAACACCTGCTATCAGAAGAATAGAGTCAGGGGGCGGCTAGGTGGCACAGTGGGCAAGGCGTTCGCCACCAACGCAGGATATGCTGGGTTCGAGCCCAGCTCTCGGCGTTGCTACCAGCTTGGCTGGTCGTTCATACTAATACAATTGGCAGTATTAGGGGGTGGGAAGCTGGTGGGTGGGGATCGGACGTTGTGGACAGCGACTCCTACAGGTCGGTTGGTGCGCCTGCGCAGTAGAATCAGGAAGCGACAGGGCCGGCGTGTCCCTCCCACGCAGACCCTCGCCGCTGAGAGATCGCGCTGTGCAGGTGAAAAGATGCGACGGCTGCCTCCTCGAGTACCGGAGGGGACACGTGATGCAAGGCTTCGTCCACATTGCAGCCGGCTTGTGGGAGGCATGGCCTAACAGCGTTCGAGACAGGGGAGGGTAGAATTGGACAATGCGAAATTGGGGAGAAAAAGTAGATAAAAAAAAAAGAATAGAGTCAGAGTGACAAGCCATAGAAGATGGCCACAATGAGTGATGAAGAGGACGAAACGTCGGCGATGGCGTGGATGGACAAGACGAGCATCCATGGGCAGGCCCTATCTACATAAAAAAATACATAGTTCAAGGACTCCAACCTTATAGTGTTGTTGAGTTGCCATCATTCAACACCCCCACCCACCCCTCCTACCAAACCCCCCCCCACCACCTCCAATGTACAGCCCCGCCCCCTCAACCCCACCCCACCTACCCAACCTCCTCCAATGTACAGTTTCTACGTCAAATACTCTCTTTTCTGGACTCTTTTTGTATCACAAACAGTACTGTATTTGCAAATCTGGCATGTCATAAATGTATAGATGTAGCAGTACTGTCTATCTGTATGTCGTGCATGTCATATATAATTATGTCCTGATGAATTGAAAATGGGGGAGTGGGGGGACCCTGATGTAAATAAGATGAAAGTCTTTCTCTGGTCTGCATCCCCTTAACAATTGTGTATTGAGCTGTATTGTACCCATTCTGCAATCTGTTAATAAAGTTTTCAATCAATCAATCAGTTAACTGCAGTTGTATTATCATTATTTAACCCTGACTTTAAGTTAGCCTGCTTCCTTCCTAAATACGTTGCACATGTCTAGTTAGTTAGCATCAACACAGCTAAGATAGCTGCTTTAGCCTGCTAACGTTAACGCTACTGTAAATATAACTTTATGTTAGCTGGTTACAAACGTTACCTAATGGCTAATGACAACTCCTATCGTTACGCAGTGAAATGTCTCCACCCGTTAAACATGGCAACAAAGCCAGACATGTTACGCCAGACTTGCTGTATGTATGCATAACTTACAAACAAACGTTCGCTAACTAGCTAGCTTGGTAAAGGTGGCAAATAAGTTGAGCGTTAGCTAACGTTTCACATCACGTTAGACATGTACTACATGCTATTTGGCAGCGTTGTCTGTCAGTCAGTACATCGAAAGAGTAGCTAGCTAAATAATCGCCAACGTTGTATGTTTCTGGTCAACTTACCCAAAGTATGTTTTCTCTGAACTCTCGTCGGTGTCCGTTTATCTCGGTGTATGTTTGATATTATTCTTCTCAGCACATCTCGTTCTGCCAGTGCGCCTGCGCTGCTGCCACAGTGCTCGAGTCAGTGGTGGTGCGTCACTGTGACACGCTCGAGGAGCTGCTGATGTGGGTTTCACTCCATCTAGCGTTCAAAATGCGTATGTACTGCATTCTTCATTGCATAAAGGGAGTCGGTAGGGTATATCTGCAGGGCCGCAAGCCCAACGTCTGGGCGGGGCTTCGGGGCTTGTACTCTGTGTGAGGCGGAGCTTCGGGGCTTGTACTCTGTGTGACTGTGCGTGGGCGGGGTGTCGGGGCTTGTACCATAGATATCTATATATATATCTATGGCTTGTACTCTGTGTTGTTTCGAGTAGGGTCGAGCTGCAGACTCGGAGCCTCGAGTACATTGGAGGTGGTTCAGGTTTTACAGGAAACAACACAGAGTACAAGCCCCGACGCCCCGCCCACGCACAGTCACACAGAGTACAAGCCCCGCCTCACACAGAGTACAAGCCCCGAAGCCCCGCCCAGACGTTGGACTTGTGGCTCTGCAGATTTATGCTATTGCATAAAGGTCCTGTACCGAGAGTAGGATATTTCTGCAGTGCCGCAGCCCGGGGCCTGTACTGTGCGTCGGGGCCTGTACTGTGTGTCGGGGCCTGTACTGTGCGGTGCACTACTACGCATGCGAGAAACAAAGTAACATAGAACACTAGAAGAAACATAAAGTAACATACGGAAAGCGGCACAGTGGTGTAGTGGTTAACTGTCGCCTCACAGCAAGAAGGTCCATGGTTCGATTCCCGCTTGGGCAATGGGCACCAGGTTTCCATGATGCCAGTTACCCAGGTGGGGCATCTCCCAGGCCTTTCTGTGTGGAGTTTGTGTTGTGAGGGCTGCTTTTGAGCAGGTACCTCAGCCTGTTGGCTCCCCCCTGAGGACGCGTGGCGCGTTGACACGACCCCGAGACGTTCACGTCTCACGGCTGGTGCTAATGAACAATTAGAGAATGCTGCCTCTTCCCGGACTATAAACACCTGACCAGCCCCAGCAGTCGATGTGAGTTCGTTCTGTAGGAACAGTTGCGCCTTAATTATTTCCTTTTGACATTTCTGTCTGAATGAATGAATGAATGAATGAATGAATGAATGAAAACTTTATTAACAGATTGCAGAATGGGTACAGTACAGTACAGCTCAATACATACAATTGTTAAGGGGATGCAGACCAGAGAAAGACTTTCGTCTTGTTTACATCAGGGTCCCCCATTTTCAATTCATCGTAACATACATGACATACAGATAGACAGTACTGCTCCATCTATACATTTATGACATACCAGATTTGCAATTACAGTACTGTTTGTGATACAAAAAGAGTCCAGAAAGAAAAGAGTATATACATTAGGCGTGGAAACTGTACATTGGATTGGGTAGGTGGGGGTGGGGGGGGGGACTGTACATTGGAGGTGGTTGGGTGGGTGGGGGGGGACTGTACATTGGAGGTGGTTGGGTGGGTGGGGGGGGGGGGGTTGGTTAGGAGTGGGGGGGGGGGTTGGGTAGGAGTGGGGGGGGGGGGGGGGTTGGGTAGGAGGGGTGGGTGGGGGGGTTGGGTAGGAGGGGTGGGTGGGGGACACTGTACAACTGTACAAACAACACTGTACATTGGATTATTGACAAGACCATACTTGGTGATTTACTGTACATTGGAGGGGGTTGTGTTCGGACATTTACAGGGGCCAGTTTCGGGTTGCAGTCTCCCTTAGGTGTTTTTTGAAAGTGTTTTTGAAAGTGGGTAGTGATTCACATTCCTTTACAGCTTTGGGTAGGGCGTTCCACATTGATGTGGCATAATTGCGAAACGTGTTTAGTCCCTTGTTTGAGCCAAATCTGGGTTTAACATGATTTGTGGAGCTCCCTCTGGTGTTGTGATCGTGGTATTCACTGACCTTTGGGAAGTATTTTGTCATGTACATGGGTACCTTGGTCGTGTAGTGTATCTTGTAGACCAGGCCCATTGCAAGTTGCTGTACTCTGTCGTCTACTCTAAGCCATCCTAGGTTGTCAAAGTGGGCAGGGGTGAGGTGGGTTCTAGGAGTAAGGTCAAGCAGTAGTCTGACCAGTTTGTTTTGAGATGTTTGTAATTTTGTTTTTAGCGCCTTTGAGGTGCTTTGGTACCATGAGGTGCAAGCATAGTCGTAGTACCCTTGAATGAGTGCTCCTGCTAGAGTCTTCAGGGTATTCTTGTTTACCAGTGAGGAGATCCGGTACAAGAATCGAGTTCGTTGGTTGACTTTTTTTATTACATTGGATGCCATTTTGTCACAGGAAAGATTTGCCTCTAGGATGGAACCCAGGTAGGTAATATCTTCTTTCCTTGTGACAATATTGTCACCCACTGTAACTGAGAAGCCGTCGGTCTTGCTGAGTTTGTTATTTGAACCGAACTTAGTTCTCGTTGATTGTTGAATGAATGAATGAATGAATGAATGAATGAATGAATGAATGAATGAAAACTTTATTTAACAGATTGCAGAATGGGTACAATACAGTACGGCTCAATACATACAATTGTTAAGGGGATGCAGACCTGAGAAAGACGTTTGTCTTGTTTCCATCAGGGTCCCCCATTTTCAATTCATATAGACATTTATGACATACACAACATACATGACATTTATGGCATAGGGACATATAGGTATTTAGTACTGATACATTTGTGACATAAACGGTATTCAAATATACAGTACTGTTACCCATAGATCCTGACAGAGTATATATGATGGGGAGGGGACTGTACATTAGGAGGGGGTGGATGGGTGGGAGAGAAATATACATACGGCGGGGAGGAGACTGTCTATTAGGAGGTGGTGGGGGTTTTGGGCATTTACGGTGGCCAGTTTTGAATTGCAGCCTCCCGTAGGTGCTCTTTAAGAGCGGTTTTGATTGTGGGTAGTGATTCACATTCCTTTACAGCTTTGGGTAGGGCGTTCCACATTGTTGTGGCATAATTGCGAAACGTGTTTAGTCCCTTGTTTGAGCCGAATCTGGGTTTTACATGATTTGTTGAGCTTCCTCTGTGTAGTGGTTGTGGTATTCACTGACCTTTGGGAAGTATTTTGACATGTACATGGGTACCCCGGTCGTATAGTGTATCTTGTAGACCAGGCCCATTGCAAGTTGCTGTACTCTGTCGTCTACTCTAAGCCATCCTATAGTCAAAGTGGGCAGGGGTGAGGTGGGTTCTGGGGTTCAGGTCAAGTAGTAGTCTGACCAGTTTGTTTTGTGATGTTTGTAATTTTGTTTTAAGCGCCTTTGAGGTGCTTTGGTACCATGAGGTGCACGCATAGTCGTAGTACCCTTGAATGAGTGCTCCTGCCAGAGTCTTCAGGGTATTCTTGTTTACCAGAGAGGAGATCCGGTACAAGAATCTAGTTAGTTGGTTGACTTTTTTTATTACATTGGATGCCATTTTGTCATTTATTTGTCTGCTACCTAACCTCGTTGTTTTGATGCGCATGTTCAAATGCTTGTAACCCTGACCTCGTTTTCTTCTCCCCCTCCAGCGTGGGTAGATGTTTACTGGTCTAATATCGTGTCTCTTTTTCTCTCTTCCATCTAGTTTGGAAGATGCCGTCCCGGCCGGATACTCGTCGCGTTCATCCGCCCGTTAATTCCCTTGTTATTTTCTCCCCCCTGCCTCGCCAAGTCCCTCGTGTTATTTTCCCTCTCGGGAATCAGTTATTGTTTCGCCCCAGCGTTGCCGAGGCCACATGTTCCACTACATCTTTTCAACAAGGTAAGACTTTATTTACACACACACATAGTCTGCTACATCACACATACTTCGGGTTTTAACACACACCTCATAACCCAGGTCCCGACCTGCTGACACTACATTTCCACCGTTCATTGTTTGTATGCCTTGTACATTTTTTCGTATTGTTGAATTTGTCTCTGTTTGTAAAAAAATAAATACACGCTTGTTTTAGCGTTTGGACTGTTTCACTCTCTTATTTGGGTCCCGTTCCTCTGTTCCCATAACAGTTTGCATGTTCTCCCCGTGCTCGCAAGGGTTTCCCCCCCGATAAGATAAACCCAATGGAAAAACATGCACAACAGCAGATCGCTAACGCTGTTGCATCCTTGACGAAGACGGGCAGGAGCACTTGGATGGTCCCCGTGGGGCGCGGCTCACGTCGACGCCCTATCTGCTCCCGGCTGCCCATGGGGGGAAGGACGACGGGATGGGTCAAGTGCAGAGACTCAATCGCATTAGGCGACACAAGAAAAATTGCATGTGTGTGTTTCTGTGTGTGTGTGCCGCCCATCGTATGTGTGTCGTTTGCATGCCAAATAAAGACTTCCTAAGTCCTGCATTATTATTATTGAAAATGGGACCTAATGTCCAAAATTGCGAAATAGGTACTTGCATTTTCACTGAAAGACATCTTTGGTTCTTTTTCAACAAAGAATAATGAATGCTTAAAGTAATACTATATAGGTTAATTAAACCAGAGCTAGAAAAAAAACAGGCTCTTATACTCTCACCTGCCTCCAATGTAGTCCCCCCCCACCCAACCACCTCCAATGTACAGTTTTCCCCACCTACCCAACCCCCCCCCCCCACCCCACCTATACCCAACCTCCTCCAATGTACAGTTTCTTCCCCCTCAAATCATAGACAGTACTGTTACATCTAATAGTATTACGTAATTAATTAGTTTGTGCAGATCATTCACTTAACGAAGGTTATCCTATATCCCTAATTATATAATTACTGGCTGCGCGTCTTCCTCGCCCTTTTGGACTTGCTCGTTTATACCTATTGTAAACCCTGACAGCACATCACCCCCACCCTCATCCACCTCCACTGGCTCCCCATCAAATCCCGCATCACCTACAAAACCCTCCTGCTCACCTACAAATCCCTTCACGCCCTGGCACCTCAGTACCTCACTGACCTCCTCCTCCCCTACACTCTGTCACGGTCCCTGCGATCCACGGACACTGGTCAGCTCTCCATCCCCCGAACCAGACTACGGACGTTCGGGGACAGAGCTTTCAGTGTGGCAGCTCCCACCCTCTGGAACTCCCTCCCCGCAGAACTCCGCACCGCCCCAACTCTGGACTCATTTAAAAAACTGCTCAAAACCCACCTCTTCAACTTGGCCTTTAACCCCTAACTTTCTCACTTTATATGTATATGTTGTGTCTGTCCACTATGTTTGTTAATTTGTCATCTCCCCCCCCCCCCCCCCCTATGTAAAGCGACCTTGGGTCCTCTGAAAAGCGCTATATAAAACGAAGTTATTATTATTATTATTATACATTGAAAGTATTTCTCATGCAACTTACATCTATCCAGCCATGCCCACTTCCGGCTACATATATAACCCTGTGGCGTGGCTGTGTTGTGCTGGCCCTTCCGAGTCTGAGTTTCATTCGAAAAACAGTCAGGGGTCCTCAGGGCCGCAAAGCAAGACGCTTGCCAGTAATCATATCAACTAGAGTTATAGGATAACCTTCGTTATATTTCGTTACTGGCTGCACGTCTTGCTCGCCCTTTTAGACAAACGGGCGGAGCAAGGTGCTTAGCCCCGATAAATGTGCCCCCTGAGGTCCCCTTTACGACCATCAGAAAATGGGTAGGGTCCTGGCCCTCACACTCATCCTAATGAGGAGCGGAGGGATAGAACTCTGACTATGCGTAAAAAGGGTGCAGCTCCCAAAAAATGCACAAGGTGAGTAGACCGTGCGAAAAAATCCCCCGTCTATCTCACCATGCATCCTGCCCGTTACCTAGCGACAGGATGCAGAGGGGGTTCCAGCCCCATGGACCGCACAAGAAACAAGGCTCTCTGTCAGGTCCATGAGATAGAACCTGACCAAGGGACCTGGCGAGGACCACGAAGTTGCGGCATACGTGTCCTCCACAGGCGTTGTTTGTGACACCACCTCCCCTTCGTCAGGGCCACCGTGCTTTACATTCTAACAAACCGTTGACTGGTAGCCCCGAGGTCCCCCGTGCGTTTCAAGACAGCGTCTTGTGACGTCTGATCTGCCCCATTATTTTCTCCTGGAAATGTAGAGGGCCCTCAAGCTGGCAGATTCCTTAGCAAGAGCAGAGCTCGACTGCCGCCTGGCGGAGACATACTCTCTCCTGTCTGACCACATACAGTAAACGCCGTTATGTGTAACGTTCTGGGTTTCTGTCCTCTTCTAGGACGGCAAACCCTACCGCCTTTCTGGAGTATTTCACCCTGTTCTATGTTTGCACTGATTGACTGTCACTTCTGGTTCGCTGTCACTTATGCTGTCACTTATGCTGTCACTAATTGATGCGTGTGGTATGTCAGGAATGTGGCTATATAGTAATCTCCTGTTCTCTGTCTCTTTGTCGGAGCTTCAAACAGACCTGCGTGCAGTCGGCTACAGGACAAGTGCTGGACCCTCTTGTTGCTGTTATTATGATTTAGTATTCTTCATTAAGTATATTCTCAGTTGACGCTTGGCGTCTTTCTTGTTATCGTTACTTTATCCCTGCTCTGGTGATTCTTACAATAAAAATAACACACAATTCGAGAAGAGCAACCACATCTCCGTCTCCTTCTTCCTTCTACAATTGGTACTCAATTCCTACCCCCACCCACCCAACCACCTCCAATGTACAGTCCCCCCCCCCCCCCCCCCCCCACCTACCCAACCTCCTCCAATGTACAGTTTCTACGTCAAATGTATATACTCTCTTTTCTGGACTCTTCGTATCACAAACAGTACTGTATTTGCAAATCTGGTATGTCATAAATGTATAGATGTAGCAGTACTGTCTATCTGTATGTCATGTATGTCATATATGTTATGATGAATTGAAAATGGGGGACCCTGATGTAAACAAGACGAAAGTCTTTCTCTGGTCTGCATCCCCTTAACAATTGTATTGAGCTGTACTGTACCCATTCTGCAATCTGTTAATAACGTTTTCAATCAATCAATCAAAACCTTGCATCGTAACAGTTATGCTGCTCGACCAGACCAGGACAGTTATGCCGGTCCCCAAGACAGTGTTGTAACCCCCGGGACCAGATGCACCAACTTCCCATGTCCAATACGTTATCTGTATAGGGAGGCAGAGCAGGCCACCTACTCCCTACTGTATTGGCCCGACACCTCGGTCCCGTTAGGGGAGGTGGGGTAGGGGGGGGGGGGGGGGGGTGTCAGCAAAAGACTCCAGTGGCTGAGGCCTCATATCATTGATATGGGTTCTCGCCCTCCGCAGGGTCCGTTTTTCTGTTGGGGAAAAAAACTTCTGTATTTTCCCATAAACGCGGAGGACGGGGCCACTGAACAGGCTGACATCATCCTCTTTTGCCGGTGGGCTGTTGCTTAACAGGTACCTGCGAGGATGGTATTCTTTTACAATCGGCTGATTGGAAGATATGTTCAGTATGAGCCTGACCCCCCCCCCGTTTTCTTAGGTATCAGAAAACAGGGAATAGACGCTCACATTACGACCCATTCATCGGGGCTGAAACCCTGCCTGCTTTGCCAAAAAAAGACTTGACTCAAATCGATCTTTGTTTGGCCAGGGCTGTCGTAGCTGCAGGCATCGACTGCATCTGTCAGAGCATAATGTCGTCCAGTTTGCTGTCCCATCCACAACACCACATCCACAATTCAGACAACAAAATAACCTTCCCAAAACATTAACTCATTCAGCGCCAGCTATTGGACGGAGCCCGTCATAGCAAGGCCACGCTTTAAAAGATATTAGTGCATCACCTTGTTTGTAGAGCTATAACTATTCTATATTATAGCCATGGATACAATACTATGGCCCATTTGACATCACCTATCTATCGTTCAATATGTGAAAAATAATTAATTTCTCCATCCATATGTTCCCATGTTATACCATGGTGAATATAAGTATGGTTTTAGAGCTGTCTGGGGTAATTCCCGAAATGCTGAGTTATAGCCTTATTTGTCAATTCTACTATAAACGTTGCCATTTCTTGCCTGTACACGCTACTACTACTACCCAAATCACATCTATGTCATAGGTATTATGTTTCATTATGAATGCATGAAAGGGGGGGGGGGGTCGTTTCTGATTATTTGATTGTCAACGGCATTCGTATTGAACACTAAAAACGCTTATCAGCCTGATTGGTATAAAAGCATTGCACGATCAAGCTAAAATTGACGTCAGATAGTCCTTACCTGTGATCGGGAGTATTCCAAAAATAATATTCCAATTGTTTGATCGTCATCTGGTACATCCGATGTCCATTTGGTCCACGGCATAACCACCACAACATATGGATCAGGGATATTTGACGCGCTTCTATGGAACCGGAAGAACCGCTCCACTCGCCCGACCGGAGACATTTGGCCGTTACACAGGCCAAGATACAAGGTTACAAAGGGTGCTTGATACCGCCGTCTAGCTGGATGTGGCCGGTATTGCACTTTGGCAATCTCAGACTCATTCCCTATGGTAACACCAAGGTCCCTGGATGAATAATGAATACAAATATCGAATAAAGGAATAAACGACCAAACCCAGAGAAATCTCGGGTCTGGCGCCCAACCGCTGGCGAGTTAACTCGATTTATCTCGGGTTTGGCCTCCATTGAGTTAACGGAACACGCCAACATTATGGGACATGCGTTTACCGTCTTATCCAGAGTCAGACACAAATATAGATTCACTGTATTATTTTACAGATTCCTTTTGTTTTTCTACTTTAAGTGTAAATGCCATAAAAATACAGTAAATGACCTTTTATCAAAATATTAACCATTAAATAAAGGTTGTAATCTGTAAATGTATTTGATTTTACTGTAATTTGACAGTAAGTAGTTGGCAACCATTGATGCCAGACATTTACCGTTTTCTTGCAGCTCTATTTCTTACAGTATACTGTAGTTAAGCACAAATGAATGAAGGTGGATACAGACCAGCTAGCCGAGTTGTTCTCCCAGAGTTTTAAGCTAGGCTAGTAGTGTAGTGGTCCATATCCGCTTTCATTAATTTGTGCTAAGCTAAGCTTTTTACTGAACGCACAGAGAGGAAATTGGTATCTATCGTATTGTCTGACTCTGGAGAAGACAGTAAGCGCATTTCCCATTATGTTGGCGTGTTCCTTTAAATCTATCAGCTCCCTCTAACTCTGACATGTGCTCTCTGCTGCTCTCCTCACAGAACCAGCCCTCACCTCACCCGATGATCTAACCAATAATCTGAATACCATCCTGCGTATTAATCCAACGTATTGGCACCTCTCAAAACAAAAGCATCAACACCCCTGCCTGCACCAAGCTCCACCTCTCTGCCTACAAAAATGCACTCGCCGTTGCCAAGTCTGCCTACTTACTTCTCCACCGTCATTAATGACTCCAACTTACCCTCTGAGCCCTCTTCTCCACCATGAACACCCTCCTCAAGCCCCGCGCCGACGGACAGTCCACCTCCACACCTGAACAATGCAGCCCCTTCCTTCACTTTTTTGCAAACAAATCACCTCTATCAACAAATCACTGCCCCCAGCATCCAACCAAGCAGGGGCCCCTACTCCTGACCCTCTCCTTTCCATCCCTCCTGACCTCCCTAACCCCCCCCCCCCCCTAACGGCACCTCTCCCTGTTCAAACCAGCTGCCCCATCCTCATCTCTAAACTCAGGCCCATTCAAACCAT
>NC_140173.1:136480625-136506425 GCF_963971535.1 Notolepis coatsorum
CATGGGGAGGGAGAGACATGTCTCTCTGTTTGTTGAAGCTATTAGTTCAGTTCTGACTGAGCAATAATATATATATCAAAGCTGAAATTCACGTGTTATTTTTTTCTTTTTTCTGAGTCTACAGCCCCCCCCTCCCCCCAAAAAGCCCTGTGGCTATAGGGATTTTGATGACTGTAGTTCCCCCTCGTACTTCAAATCAGAAATTCCAACTTTCTCTCTGTTTCTCTCCACTGTGCTCTCTTATTATCTTTCTCCCTTGCGCATCCTCTAATTTCCCCATGCAATGACTGTAAGCAAGTCCAATTACCACACACACACACACACACACACACACACACACACACACCTACAGTATATACTGTACACACACGCACACACACACACACACACACACACACACACACACACACACACACACACACACACACACACACACACACACACACACACACACACACACACACACACACACACACACACACACACACACACACACACACACACACACACACACACACACACACACACACACACACACACACACACACACACACACACACACACACACACACACACACACACACAGAGACACATACGTAGACCTTGCCTCATTCTCAGAGGAGCCAGTGCTGTACCGTTTAAGTCAAGAGTCCCTTCCCCAGGGAACAGGGCTCTTCTGGAGTTAGTCATGGAACAGCAGCGTGACTCGTTCCGTCTCAGAGCGGCCACTGGACACGTGACACGCTCTGAGGAAACTGGGGCAACAACCTCAACAGCAGGGGCCACAGCGACCCAGGCTATGACCACCGTCCCACATATTATGAACTGTTCTGTGCTCCCATGAGAGTGAATGCATTTCCCAGCAATATGACAATGACATGTTCATCATTGGTTGTGGCTGTCGGTAGCTAGTTAGGTTATTAGTCATGATGGAGTTATACAGTCATTAGATTTGAATGAGCCATTGTTGGCCTACCAAGATATCATTTGCTGGTGGAAAGACATACTATAAGTAGATTTTAAGGGGGAAGTAGATTTGAACAAATATAGTCTGCTGAATACGACTTGTCACGTCCACAGTTGAGCTTCCAATGAAACGATCTCATGTTGGCATGTCGTCACCGTAACTATTCTGGGAACACGGGCTACATTCAGACTGCAGGCAAAAGTGGCCAAAATCTGATTATTTTGCTCATATATGATTTCTTTCACATCAGTCTGAACAGCACACATCTCATGGAATCTTATCTGTTCAATTCTGATTTGGGCCACTTTCATATTTGATCCTAAACCAAGTACAGGTGGTCTGCAATGCAACCTCAGTCTGAACAGTTGGAATTCATGTGACTTTTTTTTACGTGACTAGTCTAGATTGACATTCATCACAAATCACAAGGAGTCACTCCATGAATACAAACATGGAAGACAACTGTGATGGAGGTGGTCAGTGGAGGGTGTCACGATCCACACTCCTGTCTAGCCCTCATCTCCTCCACTCCTGCCAAGCCTTCAGTTCCCCTCCCCCGCTAATTTTCTCTCTCTCTCTCTCTCTCTCTCTCTCTCTCTCTCTCTCTCTCTCTCTCTCTCTCTCTCTCTCTCTCTCTCTCTCTCTCTCTCTCTCTCTCTCTCTCTCTCTCTCTCTCTCTCTCTCTCTCTCTCTCTCTCTTCCTCTCTCTAATTTCAACAGCTTCCTGTTTCCATATTTGGTTCTCTTCCTGTCCCCTACTCATCATGGTTAATCCAATTCACCTGTTCAGTTTACACACCTGCCTGCCATCAGTTCATCAAACCAACAGTAATCTACTCTGGTTTTCCATCCACTTATCACCAGACCGTAGACTCAGGCCATGTCCTCACATATATGGATATTTTGCCAAACGGATATTATCAGGCTCCGTTTAAAATAAAATCCCCGTCCACACCAGTGTTATAAAAAAAACTCCATCCAGACAAACACATAAACGCATATGAATTTCTCCAACAAGCATGCGGGCCAGCAGGTGGCGATAAGCAATATCCCAAATGCCATGGTGGTACGAGCGGTCAGGACGACAGAGAAACGATAGGAATTGTCCATTGATTCACCCAGCCCACTTCACCACTCCTAGCATTTCCATTGGCTATATTGACATACATACAGTAGATAATAAATAGATAGATATAGCGGTGGATTAGATGCAGTCCAGAGGAAACAACCAATCTAGATATGCACGATTTAATGCTTTACTTCTGCGCACTGGGCGACGGAGAGATACAATGTCAATGTATTCAACGGATTCTGAAACTAAATATGGCGAGTCCTTATCACAAACTATATATATACTAATTACAACAAGACATTCATTAATTGCATTGTACTGTTCACGTCACGTGCCGTCGCATATATAAGTAAGGATAGTTTGAATGACATTTCAGCACCAGGCGCTGTCCATCTTATTGCCTCTGTGCGCTTCAAGGCTACGGGCGCCTATTGTATTACCATGGATGGAACAACAGTCTGAGCATGCGTAGTGAGCTGTGGCGTCATCGTTTATCTAGACTATGCGTTTACAGTGGCTGCACGGATCCACTGAACGGATATTTTGGAAAATCTTCACTTTAAAATGTGTTTAAGAAAGTCTCCGTTTATGTCTCTGAAAACACCCTTTACGTGTGAATGAGAGGCCCAATCGTGGAATAAAATGTGCGTTTGGCAAAAGATCCATATACGTGAGGACATGGCCTCAGTTTACTCTGTTAGTCTAATGTTTTTTCTAGCCATTTACTCTTGTAGCTGTTTGTTAGAATTTTTTTTATATACTTGATTCTTGTTTTTTCTTCTGTGCTACAGAAGATTCTGCCAGCCTCACCCTGGAGCTCCAGCCTGCTCTGCACCCCTCTGCCAGCCTCACCCTGGAGCCCAGGCCCAGCCTGCTCTGCACCCCTCTGCCAGCCTCACCCTGGAGCTCAGGCCCAGCCTGCTCTGCACCCCTCTGCCAGCCCCAGCCTGCTCGCGTGTATATTTTCCCTAACAAAGTTGCACTTCCGCGTTCGGTTTGCACGATCTGATTGGCCACTGACGTTTTTTTCAGCGCCAATCGTGTTACTCCTAACAATCGCGCCAGCAGGCTGTTACCCTAACCCTAGCCTTAAAGGGGAACTCCAACATTTTGGGAAATTAGCTTATTTAACATCTTCCCTGGAGTTAGACAAGAAGATGCATACCTTTTTTGTCTCTGTGCGTGCATTTTAGCTTTGGGAATAGACGCTCCGTTAGCATAGCTTAGCTTCATCACTGGAAGTGAGGCAGGACAGTAGCCTTACAGTGCCTTACAGTGTATTGCAAGGTCTGACATTGACCAAACTTGATATGCATGACCTTGGTCGGCTCTAGGTCAAATCCTGAAAAGGGGGTCAACTAACCCTAACCTTAATCAACTTCGAAAGAGAGCAACTTCGAAAGAGTCGCCAAGCTTAACCAGTTTGTTAGGAGTAACGCGAAGATCGCGCAAACCGAACGCGGAAGTGCAACTCCGTTGGGGAAAATATACACGCAGCCTGCTCTGCACCCCTCTGCCAGCCTCACCCTGGAGCCCAGCGCCAGCCTGCTCTGCACCCCTCTGCCAGCCTCGCCTCTGTGCTTCCTCTTCACCCTGGACCCAGCTCTGCCCTGCTCGCCTATAGCCCTGCATCTCAGCCCAGTCCTCCCCTGGCTCACTTGACTCCAAACCCCCCTCAGTCTGAACTCCCCAATAAACACACCCATTATTGGGTTTAACCACTACCTGCCTGCCTGTCTTGTGTTCTGCGCTTGGGTTCTCCGTACTAGCCGTGACAGTGAGCCAGTGAAGAGTTTACAGCACCATAACATTTGGGGTGGTACTTCTGTACAAGCAGAACTTAATTTGCACATGCAGGGTCAGTTCAGGAGCGTGACCAGTTCACACTGGAATCTGATAACAGCCAAACAAAAACATCTGATCCGAGCAATACATCTAAGGCAATACCACTAAGGCTTCCCGTGTGAACACAGCCTTTTAGTCTCTGCTTTTCAGCTGCCCGCGTTGTTTGTTTTATGACCACAAATGTGTAAATGTTACTGTAACCCTGTAACTGTTTCTAACGGGCCATACAAACAAACCTGATTTCTCTTGGCATGTTATCAAGGGATCTGACGGGACAGGGGGACGAGGGGGGGCTTTATTTATGGAGGCTTATATTGTAGGCTGAACAAGATATCTTCTACTTCAATCTCTTCTCAGCGCTGGTGGCTTTGTGTCCCTGGTTGTGTGTCCCGGAGGGTCTATGCAGCCCTGCCACTCAGCCGTGAGAAGGAGCAGCGTAAAGTGTTCGGCAGGGCTCTGACTCCCAGCCCACAGCCCTGTGGTTTTCAGCGGACGCCAGGCATTCCTCCATGTGACTGTTGGTTGTGATCCAGTGTGGTTCCCTCTGTTCCACGACGCATAGAAAGAAAGACTGACGATAGCAACGCCGGTGGTAACATCGGACTTCCGGCACTTTAGTCCTGAATGTTTTTTGACTAGTCCCGGATGTTTTTTTACTAGTCCCGGATGTTTTTGGACAAGTCCCGGATGTTTTTTGACTAGTCCCGGATATATTTTGACTAGTCCCGGATATATTTTGACTAGTCCCGGATATATTTTGACTAGTCCCGGATATGTTTTGACTAGTAGTCCTGTATGTTTTTTGACTCGTCCAGAATCTTTCTGGAAAAAAATCTACAATCATCAGGAAATGTAATTCATTTCATTCCTGACCGCCCCTCAATCCTCGCTGCTGCCTGTGTGTTGAGAGACGGACATTGGAGACACACTGCCAGCAGAACGGCTGCCTAACTGAACTGCTGCAGCTCTGCTGCACAAGCCTGGCTGGGCCTACAGTAGCAACAGCAGCATTTCTCTGTACTGGTCTTCTGAGTAGGCACAGTAGGGGTAGTGTATTCCTGGCGTTTTTTTATACGTTTTTGACGACGTTTCATGTCCTATCTACACAGAAATGCGTTTTTTGGCGTTTTTTTGTGGATACGGCTGAAACGCTAAATTGTGTTTGCGTTTGGAGATACGCAAAAAAAACGAGTCGACAACAGCGTGTAGTCAGCACGGAGCAGTTGTTGCGAAAACGCCCATGCGCAGTAGATACCATCTGCGTGCCCTTCCGGTGACAACAGTGTGTGTGTTTGGGACAGAGCTCCGTGTCCCAAATAGCTTCAGCTACCATGTGTTGTCAAGTTATTGTTATAAGGACCCCAGTCCAAGCTACAACAGTCTGCATTCCCTTAACAATTGTTTGTATTGAGCCGTATTGTATTGTACCCATATGCAATATGTTAAATAAAGTTTACATCCATTCATTCTGCTAGCATTACCGATTGCATGAGCAGCTGGCTAACGTGAGCTATCAGGATTCAGACCCTGTTAGCTCAGAGTTCCTCTTTCAACTTAACAAGCATTAAACAAAATGGCCCAGTCATCTATTCACCTTTGTTTAATACACACAGCGTTGTCTCTAATGTTATCTAACTACTGATAGCTCGCGATATCATCAGTTTTGCTGCTGGCTAAGTAGCGTGAGCTAACGTTAGCTTCTAGCCAAGTTCAAGTTCAAGTTCAAGTTCTTTAATAGTTGTCATACAGAAGTACAGAATACTTTCATACAAAATGCTTCTTACTGTTACGCTCCAGAGACTGTGCTAGACAATATAGTATCAAATAACATAATAACATAATATAGCATGAATTTAGAAGAAGAAAATGAGGTCACAGTGTTCGGTATAGACATATGTACAATGTTCTGAGTTACCATATAATATACAATACACAATACTATGCAGTGTACTAATGTACAGTACTATCTAGTGCAAAGCAGAAATGGGATGAGGTACAATTTTAGGTACAATTTACAGTAAGGTGTACGAGTTGTAGTGCAATCCTTCATCCATAAATATAAAGTGTGGGGAGTGGGTGCTACAGTGTGTTTGTTTAAAGTGGGTGTGTGCTATAAGTGTGTGGAGTGGGTGCTACAGTGTGTTTGTTTAAAGTGAGTGTGTGCGTGTGGATGTGTGTGCTATGTGCGTTTGGTGGTTGTTGTTGTGTAGTGTTCATTCATTGTTCGTTTAGCAGCCTGATGGCCTGGGGATAGAAGCTTCTTCTGAGTCTTTCTGTGCTCGCCTTGAGACTCCTGTATCGCTTGCCTGACCGCAGCAGTTCAAAGAGGCAGTTGTTCGGGTGACTGGAGTCTTTAATGATTCTCTTAGCCTTGCCCTTGCAACGCTTGTAGTAAATGTTCTGGAGGGTGGGGAGCCCCCCTCCAATTGTGCGTTCGGCTGAACGTGTCACTCTTTGTAGTCTGCTTTGGTCTTGTGCAGTGCTATTCCCAAACCAGGAGGTGATGTTGCCGGTCAAGATGCTCTCTATTGTACATGAGTAGAAGTTCTTAAGGATCTTCTGGCTGACTTGGAACTTCCTTAGGCGCCTGAGGAAGTAGAGGCGTTGTCGTGCCTTCTTCACAACACTGTTAATGTGTGTGGTCCATGTCAAGTCCTCGGATATGTAGGCTCCGAGGTACTTAAAGCTGTTGACTCTCTCAACCGGTGCCCCGTCGATGCTGAGGGGGCTGTAGTCCTTGACCCCCGACCTCCTGAAGTCCACAATCATCTCCTTTGTTTTGCTGACGTTCAGGGAGAGGCTGTTTTCCTGGCACCATCCCGCCAGGACCTTGACCTCTTCCAGGTAGGCCCTCTCGTCGTTGGCAGAGATCAGGCCCACCACCACTGTGTCGTCAGCAAATTTGACGATTGTATTGCTACTCCGCTGAGCCACACAGTCGTGTGTGTACAGGGAGTAGAGGAGGGGACTCAGAACACAGCCCTGGGGGGCCCCTATGTTGAGGGTGATGGATGAGGAGGTGCAGTTGCCTGCTCTCACCACCTGGGGTCTGCCAGTCAGGAAGTCCAAGACCCACTGGCAGAGGTCATAGCCCAAGCCCAGGTCCCTGAGCTTGGCTATGAGTATGGAGGGGACTATGGTATTGAATGCCGAGCTGTAGTCGATGAATAGCATTCTCACATAGTTCCCCTGCCTCTTGTCCAGGTGTGATGCTGCTGTGTGCAGCACATGGGATATGGCGTCCTCCGTGGACCTGTTGGGGCGGTATGCAAATTGCAGGGGGTCCATGTTGATGGGGAGGGAGGAGCAGATGTAGCCCTTTACTAGCTTCTCGAAGCACTTCATGGCTATGGAGGTGAGAGCTACAGGGCGGTAGTCGTTGAGGCAAGCAGGCTTGGATTTTTTGGGTACAGGGATAATAGTGGACTTCTTCAGGCAGGTGGGGATGACAGCCTGTTCTAAGGACAGGTTAAATATGTCAGTGAATACTGGGGCCAGTTGGTCGGCACAGACTTTTAGGACGCGGCCGGGGATGCCGTCTGGACCTGCTGCCTTCCTGATATTCACTTTTTTAAAGGTCCGCCTCACCTCATGCTCTGTTACCCTGAACACTGCGCCTCCATCAGCAGCCGACCCCACTCCCCCATTGCCAAGGCTTGTGAGCTGGTGTTGTTATTACCAGCATCAAACCTCGCATAGAAGGTATTGAGGTCATTTGCTAAGGAGATGTCACTGTTCAGTTTGAGGGAGGCGCCTTTGTAGTCTGTCATCGTTTTGAGCCCCTGCCACATAGCTCTAGAGTCAGCTTGTTCAAACTGGAGTTCAATTTTATCCCTGTAGCGTCGTTTGGCCTCTGACACTGTCCTCCTTACGTTGTATCGCGCCACCTTGTGGTCATTCATGTTGCCTGCCTCTAGGCCGTCGTTGTATGCTTTGGTGCGCTCTCTCAGAGCTTCACGGACGGATTTGTCTACCCAGGGTTTTTGATTTGGGTAAACTTTCATTTTGGTAGTGGGGATTGTTTCTTTCACCCTAGTACAAACATAGTCCAGCACTGTCTCCGTGTAGGCATTAATGTTATCTGTGTCGCGGAACACAATCCAGTCTGTGTGGTGAAACACTGACCGGATCGTCTCCTCTGACGTCACATCCCATTTCTGCACCTCTCGCGAGACTACGGGAGTACTTTTAATTCTCTGTCTGTACTTTGGTGAAAGAAAAATGGATGCGTGATCTGACTTATCAAAGCCACTATCAGAATGAGCCTTGTAGCCACCTTTAAATTGCGTGTAACAGTGATCTAGGATGTTACCGCCTCTGGTGTTGCAAGTCACATGCTGATAGAAGTCAGGCAATACCTTTCTCAGATTGGCGCTATTGAAATCTCCCAGAACTAAAATGGCGGCGTTAACATTCGCCACTTGGATTCTATTTACCTCGTCGTGTAGTCTGGAGAGCGCAACCTTGTTGCTGGCTTGCGGTGGAATATACACTCCGACCAGGACGATCGCCGTTAACTCCCTCGGGAGGAAGAAAGGACGACACTTGATGGTTATATATTCCAGTTCTGGGGAGCAGTGGTTGGATAATTCCTTCACGTTAGTTGGGTCGCTCCAATTTTTGTTAAACATGAAGGCAATACCTCCTCCACGTTGTTTACCGGACTCTGATGATGTCCGATCCTTGCGATGGATAAAGAAGTGATCAGCCGGTTGAATTGCGTGGTCTGGGACGTCCGGCGTCAACCACGTCTCGGTGAAGCAGAGGACGTTGCAGTCCCTAACGTCTCTTTGATATTGAATCCTTGCTCGGATGTCATCCAGTTTATTGTCAATTGATTGTACATTGGCTAGCAATATACTGGGCAGTGGTGTACGGTGGCGTCTGGATCTCAGCCTGTTACGGATCCCAGCCCTCTTCCCTCGCCGTCTGGTTCCTCTGTTCCTGGGGTCTAGGAACAAAGGATCTGGTCCTGATCTCCGGAGAATTTCTTCAGGCCATTGATGCGGTTCGGAAAGCTGATCCAGTGAGTAATCCAGTTGATAAGTTTCCCGTAATCCAATGTCTATGAGTGACTGACGGTCATATACATTAAATGCACCAACAGTTGGTACGAACAAAACTCTAAAAACTATAAATATTAACAAAAGTAAACACAGTCTCGACGGAGCGAACAGAGAGGCAGCCGGTCGGAGCAGCGCCATCATCATACACAATGCTATATTGTTATAATGGCATACTCCATTGACGTTAGCATGCAGCTAACAATGCTACCGATCGTTTTTTAGACTAAACTATCCGCTCTTGGTGGTCACTTGTGTTGATGTTAGTTTTGTTTCATCAACAAATGACAGGCAGAACACACAGTGAATGTATCCGTTTTGTTTATTGCACTTTTATTAGGCTTTGCTGAAAAAAGAATTGCTGCATTGAGTAAAATAGCAAGATGGTGGCGCGGCATAGGCGCCTGCCTTATTGACATTTTCTTTGCTGGAGCTTCCACCAGGAAGTGTATTGGCACATTCGTTCTGATTGGTTGAAATTGCCTTCATGTTTGCCACCTACTGCCACCTACTGCTTTGGCAGTGTACTACATCAGTGTGCTCGGCTGACAAAAACGAAAAAAAAACGAAAGTGTGACTCAGGCGCACGACGTCGCGGCGATACGCATAAGAAAACAATACGAAGATGATACGAAAGGTGTAACCTCAGCCAAGATCCTCCAGGATCTTTGTGTTCACATATCTCGGGCTAGGAACGTCGGATTCACAATCCGACAAAGCTGGGATACCCAGGCCGGCATATTTCTACCTTTAGGTGCTGAATTTACAAGCGTACCATTTTGGTTGAATGAATGAATGAATTTATTCACACACACACACACATGATATATTACATGTACATATCTTCATGTGAAAACAACGACGCAATTGTGTGCATGTGCCAGGTCTCCCAAGAAGCTATTTAAAGCTTTTGGAGGGAGCCTGATCACAAATATAAACAAAATATAAACAAATAAAAACAAAAACAAAAACATACAATGTGGGTAGCCTACCTACTAACTGACATACAACATAGATACATAAATACAGACAAATACATGTATATACCTAAGTAATGATTCTATTTAGAGATATGATTTAAGCAGTTCCTCTTTCAGTGATTTTTTTTTAACGTTTTGAAGGATTTAGACAGTTTCAGACACTCGTCGAGCTCGTTCTGACATTTACATTTTACATTTACATTTAGTCATTTAGCTGACGCTTTTATCCAAAGCGACTTAAAAGTTCTGTACGACAAGTCATCAGGAAGGGCACAATTGTATCAGATGAGTAACAGTTGAGACATCTCCATCATGTCCGCCATTGAAAGTCACTTATAGGGAAGCTGTGTTTTCCTGGAAATATTTGTAATAATTTTGGGAACATAAAACGAGCTCTCCAATGTGCTGAACCATAAAATGTATCCATTTGACTGACAAACCAAAGAACACCCTAACCCACTTCATCTGTAGCTTCAGTGATGATGACATTACAACCTCAATAACGTGTGTTTGTGTTTGTTCTAGTTTTTATGTTTTCTTTTATCTGGTATATGTCAGATTTGCTCAGAGAAAACAGAACATACTTTGAATCTATTGCTTTATTCAATTAAATTAAATTGATTTTGGCAGTAGTGTTTTTTAAATTCAGGCAGAACAGCAAGGACCACCCAAAATACTGTAACTATTGGCACGTGCTACGTACAAGCACTGAACACAGCCCCAAATGGTCTAAGCTTAGCCTTGAACTTTGTCAACTGGATGAAAGAAAGATGGATAGCTAGATGGATAGCTAGATAGATAGCTAGATAGATAGCTAGATAGATATTGATTGATTGAAAACTTTATTAACAGATTGCAGAATGGGTACAGTACAGTACAGCTCAATACATACAATTGTTAAGGGGATGCAGACCAGAGAAAGACTTTCGTCTGGTTTACATCAGGGTCCCCCATTTTCAATTCATCATAACATATATGACATACACGACATACAGATAGACAGTACTGCTATATCTATACATTTATGACATACCAGATTTGCAAATACAGTACTGTTTGTGATACAAAAAGAGTCCAGAAAAGAGAGTATATATACATTTGACGTAGAAACTGTACATTGATAGATAGATAGATAGATAGATAGATAGATAGATAGATAGATAGATAGATAGATAGATAGATAGATAGATAGATAGATAGATAGATAGATAGATAGATAGATAGATAGATAGATTTGAATCTGTCTGTAATGACTGAGGGATGTTTGTGTGTCTTCCAAGTTGTTTGTGAGCAGAATTGCATAATGACTAGCTGTTGTTTCTGTTGCCTGTGCGTGTGACTGCCAACAGCGGCTGTTCTGAATGCCAGCCTTCTTTATGAGAGCCATTTCCTTGCCCTCAATCGAGAACCACTTCTTAGTTAAACACCATTCCTGCCGTAACATGTCAACTTTGAACTCTGAACGCACACAGAACCAAAGCTAGCGTTGTGTCATCGACCGTGCACGTGCGGTTGGGTTTCTCTTGAACCCATTAGCCATAAGATCACCTCAGCCACGCTGACTTACAATGAAGCAAAGACCACGAGATCATATATGGAATCTGGAAAAAAAATCTATATCTATGGAAATATGTTATCATGTAAATGCTTTTTTTCTCTCTTTTGAAACAACAACTCTATGCAGGCTCTATGCTTCTGTAACAGAGCTATGACTCACTCCTCTATTAGAAACACTGCCCTTTAACCGAACCAAGAGATTTAGATATGGCTCAATCGGTAGCGCTTCTGTCTTTCAAGCTTGTAAGCACAGGACTCAGGGTTCCAGACCAGGCCGGAACCTCACCCTGAGTGGACCCTCAAGTACCTCCTTCAAGAATGAATGGAGAGAAATTGCCTGAAATGGGTAAATCTAAAAATAATCCTTTGTGTGTACACAGGGAAATTACAAGTCAAAAGCCTGAAAGGTTATGAGAACCACTTGTCTAGCAATAGCCGGAGAGATGATTGTTACTCTGGCATGGAAGGTAGTGGTTAAAACTCAATCTGCCTTAAGGGCCGTTAAGACTTGCGACGGCAGTCCCACGCATGTTCATGAGCATGAAATCAGATATAGCTTTCTGCCTGGGAGAGCTACTGTCTGTAAAGCCACACACCAACACACGCTATCCCCAAGCCTACGGTTAATGCCTGAAGTATTCCAATCCATAGTTTCCATTTGAAAATATACGTCATAATATTTCCCAGAAGACTGGGAAAACCCATGGAAAGTGAAGTCCGTAGGTAGATTGGTATTTTGCTGCTATATGTCCTTTCCCAGAATTATTTTCATTATAAAGTGGTTATTATAATATATACATACATATATTGCTTAAATGATGTGCTATCTTAAAGAGGAATGTCACCCATTTTAAGAATTGACATATGTTCTTTCTGTGCCCCGGGACAGTTCAGTGAGTATTTTTGAACATGCACCGCTCTCTCCTGAAGCTATAAATTAGAGAAGAGAAATCTGAAGCTGCTCCATAGAAAATGAATGGGGCTCTGGGACATTGTGAGCCCATAAAATGTTTGCATGAGTTCCGAATGAGGTCTGATCCGGACCTTCTAGCAATGCTAGGATATAAATCTCATTCGGGTATAAGAGCTCACACAAACATGTTATGGCCTCACAGAGTCAGAGCCCTATTCATTGTCTCTGGAGCAGAACCGCATTTTAGGGACATGGAGGGTTCTCTCTTGGATTTCCAGCTTTAGGAGAGAGTGGTGTGTGTTCACAAATACTGACTGTCTGTCTAGGAAGAACATACATGAATTCTTAAAATGGGTGACATTCCCCTTGAAAGGCTCGCAGACATCAGAACATTTGGCCCTTGGCATGGGATCTCGTGGTAGAAATCCTCTTCAGATGAACAATATGAAAACCAAAGTAATAATAGTGTGTCTGTATGTGTGCTTGTGTGGTAAGCTTGTGTTGGAAGCTGATTGTTTGCCTGTGAGATCTCTGTTTGGCTCAATTCAACAGAGCAGAGGCTCCAAACAGTGTTAATTTAGTCAACAAAAATTATGACTAATATGGTCGTCAACAAAGCTTTTTCCCCCGACGAAAACTAGACGAGACGTCACGTTAATGGAGATCATGTGACACTAACGTGACGAAATTATTCATGCAATGTCGTTGACTAAAAACGACGACACAAAATGAAGTTTGAAAAATAAAACTTTTAGCTAAAAGTTTATTCAACATCAACTTAAATTGTACTTGCTACTTGCTATAGCTCACAGGAACTTGTTTGCAGACAGGAAAGTAACACACATAATTGTCCATGCGGAACCCTTATCCCCAACACATCGTTCCGTGGGTGTGTGTCGCTCTAGTTGTATGGTCTTAGGGACACCACTGTTATGCTGGGGGTGTTGTTTCCCCCTGGGAGATATGGGAGGACGGATCGCATGTTACGTTGTTGTTGTTGTTGTGAAGCTATAGCGTATTAGCAGGTGTTGTGTATGAGAAGGGAATTATCAACCTGTAAAACCCCATATTGAGCTGGAAATAAAGCACCATACAGAAAAGGAAACTCTCTTCTTTCTTCCCTACAGTACTGCATGACGGACTGCTACATTATGTTGATCCACCACAATAGAACACATGAAATAGCTTACATAAGTCTTAACCAGCTAGCACTCACACCAATTTATGAGGCTGTAACTGAGTGGCGAGACTAAACAAAAAAGACTAAATCGAGACTAAGCGAAGACTAAAATGCTCAGACCTGTAGTTGAATAAAACTGACTAAACGAAAAATAAATGAAGGTGACTAAATATGATGAAAACGAAAAAGAGCATTTGACACATGACTCAAAGACTAAAACTAACATTTTAAATAGCTGACGAAATTAACACTGGTACTGTAACTAGGGATGTCCGATATTATCGGCCTACCGATATTATCGGCCGATATCGGCATTAAAATGTGTTAATTCCACAACAAGAGATATGTAATGTTAATGACCTGAAATTATTAAACTATGGGGGGGGGGGGGGGGGGGGGGGGGGAACCCTGCATATATCGGTATCGGTTGATATCGGTATCGGAAATTAAGAGTTGGACAATATCAGTATATCGGTAAAAAAGCCAATATCGAGCATCCCTAACTGTAACTAAATAATTTCCACATGGGCTGCTAGTACGTAGTGGACTGTGTAGTGTGATGGGACTGACCGGTGACTCGATCTTGATGAGGGCGATGTCTGACTTCTCGTCCACGTCTTTGATCTTGGCGTCGTAGATAGCACCACTCTTCAGCTCCACCTTCACCCGGTGCTTATTGGCCACAACGTGAGCGTTGGTCACAATCTGCCCGTCCTCCGCCACCATGAAGCCAGAGCCACTGGCCACAGCCACCTCCCGCTTAGAGTAAGCCATCCTGGTGGGGGAAGAGAAACATGGAGAGAGAGACATTGAGAGAAAAACATTGAGAGAGAAACATAGAGAGAGAAACATTGAGAGAGAAACATGGAGAGAGAAACATGGAGAGAGAGACATTGAGAGAGAGACATTGAGAGAGAGAAACATTGAGAGAGAGACATTGAGAGAGAAACATAGAGAGAGAAACATAGAGAGAGAAACATGGAGAGAGAAACATGGAGAGAGAGACATTGAGAGAGAAACCTTGAGAGAGAAACATAGAGAGAGAGAAACATTGAGAGAGAAACATTGAGAGAGAAACATTGAGAGAGAAACATTGAGAGAGAAACATAGAGAGAGAAACATTAAGAGAGAAACATTGAGAGAGAAACATGGAGAGAGAAACATAGAGAGAGAAACATAGAGAGAGAGACATTGAGAGAGAAACATTGAGAGAGAGACATTGAGAGAGAAACATGGAGAGAGAAACATAGAGAGAGAAACATGGAGAGAGAAACATGGAGAGAGAGACATTGAGAGAGAAACATAGAGAGAGAAACATAGAGAGAGAAACATGGAGAGAGAAACATGGAGAGAGAGACATTGAGAGAGAGAAACCTTGAGAGAGAAACATAGAGAGAGAAACATTGAGAGAGAGAAACATTGAGAGAGAAACATAGAGAGAGAAACATTAAGAGAGAGACATTGAGAGAGAAACAGAGAGAAACATTGAGAGAGAAACATAGAGAGAGAAACATAGAGAGAGAAACATTGAGAGAGAAACATTGAGAGAGAAACATTGAGAGAGAAACATTGAGAGAGAAACAGAGAGAAACATAGAGAGAGAGAAACATTGAGAGAGAAACAGAGAGAAACATAGAGAGAGAAACATTGAGAGAGAAACAGAGAGAAACATAGAGAGAGAGAAACATTGAGAGAGAAACATTGAGAGAAACATTGAGAGAGAAACATAGAGAGAGAAACATTGAGAGAGAGAAACATTGAGAGAGAAACATAGAGAGAGAAACATAGAGAGAAACATTGAGAGAGAAACATAGAGAGAAACATTGAGAGAGAAACATTGAGAGAGAAACATAGAGAGAAACATTGAGAGAGAAACAGAGAGAAACATTGAGAGAGAGAAACATTGAGAGAGAAACAGAAAGAAACATAGAGAGAGAAACATTGAGAGAGAAACATTGAGAGAGAGAAACATTGAGAGAGAAACATAGAGAGAGAGACATTGAGAGAAACATTGAGAGAGAAACATTGAGAGAAACGTTGAGAGAGAGAAACATAGAGAGAAACAGAGAGAAACATAGAGAGAGAAACATAGAGAGAGAAACATAGAGAGAGAAACATTGAGAGAGAAACATAGAGAGAGAAACATTGAGAGAAACAGAGAGAAACATAGAGAGAGAGAAACATTGAGAGAGAAACATAGAGAGAGAAACATTGAGAGAGAAACATAGAGAGAGAAACATTGAGAGAGAGAGACATAGAGAGAAACAGAGAGAAACATAGAGAGAGAAACATAGAGAGAGAAACATAGAGAGAGAAACATTGAGAGAGAAACATAGAGAGAGAAACATTGAGAGAAACAGAGAGAAACATAGAGAGAGAAACATTGAGAGAGAAACATAGAGAGAGAAACATTGAGAGAGAAACATAGAGAGAGAAACATTGAGAGAGAGACATTGAGAGAGAAACATAGAGAGAAACATAGAGAGAGAAACATTGAGAGAGAAACATTGAGAGAAACATTGAGAGAGAGAAACATTGAGAGAAACATTGAGAGAGAAACAGAGATAGAGAAACATTGAGAGAGAAACATTGAGAGAGAGAAACATTGAGAGAAACATTGAGAGAGAGAAACATAGAGAGAGAAACATTGAGAGAGAAACATTGAGAGAGAGAAACATAGAGAGAGAAACATTGAGAGAGAAACAGAGAGAGAGAAACATAGAGAGAAACATTGAGAGAGAAACATAGAGAGAGAGAAACATTGAGAGAGAAACATAGAGAGAGAAACATTGAGAGAGAAACATGGAGAGAGAAACATTGAGAGAGAGAAACATAGAGAGAGAAACATTGAGAGAGAAACATTGAGAGAGAAACAGAGAGAGAGAAACAGAGAGAGAGAAACATTGAGAGAGAGAAACATAGAGAGAGAAACATTGAGAGAGAAACAGAGAGAGAGAAACATAGAGAGAAACATTGAGAGAGAAACATTGAGAGAGAAACATTGAGAGAGAGAAACATTGAGAGAGAAACAGAGAGAAACATTGAGAGAGAAACATTGAGAGAGAAACAAAGAGAAACATAGAGAGAGAAACATTGAGAGAGAAACATTGAGAGAGAAACATTGAGAGAGAAACATAGAGAGAGAAACATTGAGGGAAAAACATAGAGAGAAACATAGAGAGAGAGAAACATTGAGAGAAACAGAGAAAAACATAGAGAGAGAAACATTGAGAGAGAAACATAGAGAGAAACATAGAGAGAGAGAAACATTGAGAGAAACAGAGAGAAACATAGAGAGAGAGAAACATTGAGAGAGAAACATTGAGAGAGAAACAGAAAGAAACATAGAGAGAGAGAAACATTGAGAGAGAAACATAGAGAGAGAAACATTGAGAGAGCAACAGAAAGAAACATAGAGAGAGAGACATTGAGAGAGAAACATTGAGAGAGAAACATTGAGAGAGAAACATAGAGAGAGAAACATAGAGAGAAACATTGAGAGAGAGAAACATTGAGAGAGAAACATTGAGAGAGAGAAACATTGAGAGAGAAACAGAGAGAAACATTGAGAGAGAGAAACATTGAGAGAGAAACATTGAGAAACATAGAGAGAGAAACATAGAGAGAGAGAAACATTGAGAGAGAAACATTGAGAGAGAGAAACATTGAGAGAGAAACAGAGAGAAACATTGAGAGAGAGAAACATTGAGAGAGAAACATTGAGAGAGAAACATTGAGAAACATAGAGAGAAACATAGAGAGAGAAACATTGAGAGAGAAACATTGAGAGAGAGAAACATTGAGAGAGAAACATTGAGAGAGAAACATAGAGAGAGAGAAACATTGAGAGAGAAACATAGAGAGAGAAACGTTGAGAGAGAAACATAGAGAAAGAAACATTGAGAGAGAAACATTGAGAGAAACATTGAGAGAGAGACATTGAGAAACATAGAGAGAAACATAGAGAAACATTGAGAGAGAACCATAGAGAAACATTGAGAGAGAGAAACATAGAGAGAGAAGAAAAGAGGAGAGGAACATGACATCATTACTATACGGCCCTCCCAGAGTCAGCCTGAAACTAAAACAGAAACAAGCAGAGACAAAGCAAAGGAGAGATAGACAGACTGAGAAGAGAGAGAGGAAGAGAGAGAGGAAGAGAGAGAGCGAGAGAGAGAGAGAGAGCACCATAGATGGGTGTGAGAGCAACAGGATTAAGATGAAATATTCAAGGTGGATCACTGACAATGATGATAGGCAAGAAAGTATTAAAAAAATTATTTTATATATTAAACTAAATAAGACTTGTGCACATCTAGTTGGACCCCGACTGGAGGTGCAGGTCAGCGCAAGAGAGATATATAAAACTAAAAGAAGAATACCTTCAAAAGAAAGAAGGGACCGCACACTCCTCAGGACTGGTTTTTGCTTTTTTTATTGCACAACGCGTTTAGCTTCTGCTTCCTCAGGTGCTATATATATATATATAATACTACTAATAAAAGTGTATGTATTCACTGTATGATAAAAAAGAAACAGGCACCACGCAACATGCATTATAAACTAGAGATGTTCCGATACCATTTTTTCCTTCCCGATCCGATTCCGATACCTACGCTTTGGGTATCGGCCGATACCGATACTGATCCGATACCAGTGCATACATAAAAAAAATTTAGAAAAAAGTATATTATATAAATTATATATATTTTTTTTTTTTTTTTTACAGCTACAGATACTGTTTTATACTGTTTTTTAGTAATAACTAGAAAGTAATGGTACAACAGGTGATTGTATAGATTAGTATTAGTATCATTAATCAATGAGTATGGGGCTGCAGCACTATACCCTACTCCAATGATCCGCACGGACGTTAGACGTTGTTGCACTTGCTACCCAGTCTGTTAGCTAGTAGCAGATGCTCTGGTTAGTATTAACGTTTATGTTGTGATTTTCGATGAAAAATAAATATTCAACAGACTCCGCCTCAGACTCTTATCCTTTGGCACTTGGAACTTGCTGTACTTTGCTTGCAGGTCTGCAGCCATTATTGCTGGATTATGAATAGCACCAACTTTAGCCAAGGTACCGTTATCAAGCTAAGCTAGCTGACCTAGCTCGTCTTCCCCGCATTGACACTTGATAACGTTAGTCAGCTAACGCTAGTCAGTAGCTACTTGACTTAAATACGATTCACCGTGGGTGCATTATTGTTGATAGACGGACAGTGTCAGGTCCTGGAGAAAGGACAGGCGATCATCTGATTTGATGTAACGTTAAAGCGGATGTTGTTCCAACTAGCTAGCTTTTCAGCTAATGCTATAATAACACCAGCAAGCAAAACACATCCTGTCCGAGCTCCCCGTCACACCCATAGATATCTATAGAACACTAGATAGCTTAAGGCGGAGTCACCAGCGTCACTGAACCGCCGCCATCTTGCTCCAGTTAGCCTTGAGTGAGAGTGAGTGAGCTGCACAGACAAAAATACTCATAACTCGCTGAAATATTGACGGATTTACAAACGGGTTGGTTTGCTATAAACATCAAAGATGTAGTTATGATGCTGCATACTTATAAAAAAAAGTGTTTTAAAGATGTTTTTTTTTACAAACCGCTTGAATTATAGCCACGTTAATAATGCTTGTAAATTAATAAACCAAACCATTTGTAAATCCGTCAATATTTCAGCGAGTTATGAGTATTTTTGTCTGTGCAGCTCACTCACTCTCACTCAAGGCTAACTGGAGCAAGATGGCGGCGGTTCAGTGACGTCGCTCTCCATTGGCCGGCAGCGCGGGCAAGCTATCTAGTGTTCTATATATATCTATGGTCACACCGCTCTGTCGGGGACAATGGAATTTAAGAAAGTGTATCTGCTGTTAAAATGACAAACAGCATCACACTTTAAAACACGTTCATTTTATAATCCTCACTCTCCGCAGGAGATAAATGATGTCATGGGATCGGAGGCTACACTTTCGGCGTGCTCGCCGATACCGATACCAGCATTTTAAGCAGTATCGGAGGCATTTCCGATACTGGTATAATCGGTATCGGAAAACAACTCTATTATAAACATGAGTGAAGATATTCAAACAGTTGGATTAAAAGCCTATATGATGATAAAACAGAGAGAAGAAGGATGGAGATCAAGCGACATGTGATGCGGAGAGAGGGAGGGAGGACAAGATATGACAGAGGATGAAGGAGGAAACACCAGAGTGAGATCATGAGAACGGAGCTAAAGCGTTGAAAGAGTGAAGTGGTGAGCAAGGTGCTGCACACAGGTGGCCTGTAAACTCTGGTATGTCTCTAACACCTGTCCTGCAGACACACACGCACACGCACACACACACACACACATGCACGCAGGCACACACACACACACGCACACACACACACACACACGCACACACACGCGCACACACGCGCGCACGCACACACACACACACGCGCGCGCGCGCGCGCACGCACACGCACACACGCACACAGGCACAAACATACACAGACACACACATGCACCCCAAGTATGAGGACCTTCCACTGACTGCATTCATTCATCTCTAACTGTAACTGAGGGGTACAATTCCCTGACTGTATTACTAGATATGATACTTACTACCACTACCTTTGTACTTAATATTCGGCCACCCAGTACACGGCATAAATATATTATGATGAACACTGTCACGTAGATGAAACGGATCCAACACAAATGTACGAATTAGAAATAGGTCTTTATTTCTACACAGCGATGGTGTGTAGAGCAAGCACTTAATCAAATCAATCACATTTATGAATGGGAATTAGTATGCACTTTTATGGCAAGAGTATTCGTCGGTATATCAATAGAGAATGTCCAATCTCTGAAGGCGCAGGTGGTACATATACGACCTGGAATAGTTTAAGGAAGAACAGCAATGATACTTCAATGACTATAGACTGGATACACTAGGGGGGGTTAATCCGGTCGCTTGTAAGCCGACAGGAGTAGGAAGGGGGGGGGGGTAGAATCCGGCTGCCTCATCCGGCCAAGGGTATCCCAGGTGAACCCACTGTAGTGCCGTTCAATGCGCCGGCGATCCTTGGACCGCAGATGAAAGCAGATGGACTCTTTGTGGGCCGGCGTCCTCCGGTCCACGGAGGAGAGACGTGAAGCGACCTCGTCTTGCAGAGCGTCTCCTCACCTTGCGTCCTCTCCAGGGGGGGGGGGTTCCAACACACGGCAGTGTCGGGGGTCTTTATCCATGGAATAATCAACGTATACAAAGCATAATCCGTGCCTGGGAAGGCGGGCTGTCGTCGGTAGAATAATCCGGTATACAGGTCCACTCGCTCGTCGGCTCTGGGGCTCCTCGGGTGCAGCTTCACGTGGGGTCAACCACCCTGGATAAGCAGCCAGTTCTCTGCCCGAAACGATGGGGTACTGACTACGGTAGTATTCTCACCGTACGAAGCACTATATATTAACAGACTATTATTAGTTTAATAGACTACGTCCAACTCGACGATATAGTGCCAAATATGACTATTCAAATATTAATATACACGATGTCTCAATACCGATGGTAAGCCGAACTTGGCCTTACTCCCACACGTGGCGTCGCGGGGAGGCTTTACGTCTGTGACTCTATTGGAGGGTAAGAAACTGGACTGAAAAGGAAGTCCTACTTTAGTAGCGCAGTATATATACGCACTATGAACAAATAGTCCCATTAGTGGTGCGGTAGCCAGATTCCTACGCGGAACTAGGACTTGTTCGTACATGTTGAGCGGTACGTTTGAACTGGGTCTGGGGGGTATGGCAGCCTGGCACCAAGGTCTCGACCAATAGTAGAATGGAGACTATTATGGGATGTTCAGTAGGCTAGAATGGATATTCAATGCATATTGTACAAGGAATATACAAGGGATATCAGGGAATATTAGAGAATATACAAATACAATTAAATATATATATATAAATAAATATATATATTCGGTTTAATCTGGCCCTTCACAACACTAACCATTAACCCTATAACCTTAACCCTTACCCTAACGTTAGCCTAAGGGCCCGCGTCCACTTGGCGCATATTTCTGACCGCACGCATCTGTTTTCAATGTATTCCAATGGGGAGGGAGCGCATGTGGCCGCCTCTAGGAAGTGCGCTGCCGTCGGCTTCTTTTCTCAGCTTTTTTGTGCGGCCGAAAGTTGAAACTTTCTGAACTTTCAGAGCGATGCGCTGAGCTCATTTTCAGACAACCAATCACAGCCATTCATCTACCACTCTGTTTGTAACCTGACACCGGAGCTGCCTGCCTGTCTGGCTGTCTCCCACAGACCATTGAGATTCGCGACAAAACTAATAATAATAACTACACGAATACACTACTAAAAAGCTAATAAAAAGCAAAGGGCGAACTGTGGTGTCAGGCAATAACTATATATATAATTAATATACAATAAAGTTATTCAAATATGCTATAATATGTGCAAAACCGCGGCATGGCTGTAGATTTATTTCTGTCATCTACAAGATGCGCTTCAAGCCAGCTCTGCCGGCGCTCTCCCAGCATGTTTCACGGAGAAATATGCGCTAGGTGGACGCGGGCCCTAACGCTATCACACTATAACCCTTATTCCGTTAACCCTCAAACCAGGGTGAACATTTCCCAAATTCCCCAAAAGGTTGTTGCTTTTTATGTTTTATGTCCAGAACTAATACCAGTCCTCACAACTATAGTAAGACAAGTACAAATACACACACACACACACACACACACACACACAGAGATATATCGGTGCATTTGTCTTACTTGCGGTAGAGTTCAATGTGAACAACAGCTGGGCCAATCCTCTCCACCACGTCAGCAATGAAGTTGTATTTGTGTCTCGGACTGTCTGGGTTATCCTGAGCTGGAAATACAAGGAGAGCATGTTAGAGGGCTAAAAACAAATTGTAAACACACCCGAAATATGGCATGATGTAACAACAATATAAGTATAGAAACCCAACAACTGGAACTGGTCTTTATCACCACAGAACGGCAAAAGACAACAGCCCGTCTGTGGTGTAAGTCGACTGCTATGGACACACACACACACACACACACACACACACACACACACACACACACACACACACACACCACACACACGCACACACACACACACACACACACACACGCACACACACACACACACACACACACACACACACACACACACACACACACACACACACACACACACACACGCACACACACACACACACACACACAGTCTCAAGGCCGACACACCGGCAGAGCCACTGAATTGCCGTCATCAAGGTCTGGACAAGTCAGGAAATGTTGACTGATTCAGTGGGTAATTACAGTAAGTCCTGCAGAGAAGGCAGTTAAAAAAAGAAAAGCTTTAACTCAACCTATGAATCACGATGGCCAAGATTAACAGAGACATGCCGATCTTAAAGTAACCTCAATATAATTGTGCTTTTTCATCATCCCATTCCCAGCCCGTCTTTTGTCCAGTACCTTGCCGTGCCGCCGGTCTCACGGGGACAACGCTCACTCGTTACATTCTCATGAACCCTCCAGATTTGTACCGAGGCGCCGTAAGCCATTGATTACAGCGAGGGGTTAAGGAAGAGAGAAAAACACTCCGCTTGAGGCACAGTTACAGTTAAACTAACACAAGCGTGGAATGAGCACTGTTTTGATCATATACTGGATGTGACTAAAGTATAGTATTCCTTTCCTTTCCTTTCCATCCTAGAGGGGAACATTCTGAGTTGTTTTCCATACTCTTATCACCTTCATCTGCCTGTATGTATGTATGTATGTATGTATGTATGTATGTATGTATGTATGTATGTATGTATGTATGTATGTATGTATGTATGTATGTATGTATGTATGTATGTATGTATGTATGTATGTATGTATGTGTATGTATGTATGTATGTATGTATGTATGTATGTATTTATTTATGTATGTATATATGTATGTATGTATCTATATATGTATATATATATGTATGTATGTATCTATATATGTATATATGTATGTATTTATGTATGTATGTGTGTATGTATGTACTGTATGTATGTCTATATGTATGTATGTATTTATGTATGTATATATGTATGTATGTATCTATATATGTATATATATATATGTATGTATGTATCTATATATGTATATATGTATGTATGTATGTATGTATGTATGTATGTATGTATGTATGTATGTATGTATGTATGTATGTATGTATGTATGTATGTATATGTATGTATGTATGTCTTGTCTGTCTGTCTGCCTGCTTGTATGTATGTATGTATGTATGTATGTATCAGGGTTAGAAATTAACATTTTTTTTCAAGGGCTTTTTTTGCCCCCCTTAATTGATTTTCGGGGGCTTTTTTTTGTATTTCGGGGGCACTGAATTTTTATGATGAAAATTAACATAAGGATTATAAAACATTGTTGACACTTTTTTTTACAGTCTTCGTCCCTATGTTTGATAATGTAATGTTAATGTCTCCATATATAGGGCTCTACGCTAACCTTTTTCCCAAGGAGCACATGTGCTCCTAAATAAAATGTTAATAAATAAAATCTAAATAAAAATTTAGGAGCACACAAAGAAATTTAGGAGCACAGTGAAAATTGTTCAAGTAACAGAGTTTATTAACTATTTATCTCATGCATTATTATACTGTGCGTGTGCACACTATGAATTGAAAATGGGGGACCCTGATGTAAACAAGACGAAAGTCTTTCTCTGGTCTGCATCCCCTTAACTTGTGTGTATTGAGCTGTACTGTATTGTACCCATTCTGCAATCTGTTAATAAAGTTTTCAATCAATCAAACGCAAAGGATATCGGTTGTCAAGCTGCTTTTGTATGTTGTAGTGTTGTTATGATACCAACATTTTGACTTGATACAGATAGGAAAGGTAATGGAATATATTATTAGATGACAGAACATTGACAATTCTTTATACAATTATTTAATTCATTATGAAATAGAAATTCCGTTTTTGGGTGGAACGTTTGTTGCAAGGAGGGAGGAGGCGGGGACCGCTGCGTACACACAACACGGAGAAATGGTCTAGCTGCTTCGGTGCGTCGTTAACGTTAACGTCGGAAGAAATTCCCCACTAAGCCCTAAATTCAGAGCAGAGCAGTATCCTAATGACTTTTATGCTTCAGTCGATAAGGTGTTTTGCGAATTCTGTCAACATACCGTGGGGACTGGACCCGCAAAAACACGTGCGAATATCACTTCAAAAGCCATGTCAGCCGGATTCCTCTCTTTCTCCTCGTCTCTCTTTTGCTCAAAATACAAATGAATGGGCTTCATGGCTGGCTGATTTTTTTGCGTTGTCTGATTCTGAATGTATAACTTGCCTAAGCCGGTAACGTGACTTTGTTTTCGGGCGCTACTGTGATTGGACGTTTATGCGCCTTGTGTAATGTGGGACTATTATAACAGCGGAGCTGTTTTGTAATCGTCACTCGTCTCGAGTAAATGATTTTTCCGGGTGGCGCGCACACACATATTATTAGGGCCAAATACAAGGGAAATGCTCGCACTGTAGATCATATATATAATTATATATATAATTAGTAAACTGTCGGGGGCATTTTCTGCCCCCCTTAACTGATATTCGGGGGCATTTTGTCCATTTTCAAGGGCATTTTGCCCCGAGCCCCCGTTAATTTCGAACCCTGGTATGTATGTATGTATGTATGTATGTATGTATGTATGTATGTATGTATGTATGTATGTATGTATGTATGTATCTATCTATCTATCTATCTATCTGTCTGTCTGTCTGTCTGTCTGTCTGTCTGTCTGTCTGTCTGTCTGTCTGTCTGTCTGTCTGTCTGTCTGTCTGTCTGTCTGTCTGTCTGTCTGTCTGTCTGTCTGTCTGTCTGTCTGTCTGTCTATCTATCTATCTATCTATCTATCTATCTATCTATCTATCTATCTATCTATCTATCTATCTCTATCTATCTATCCTCTCTCTCTCTCTCTCTCTCTCTCTCTCTCTCTCTCTCTCTCTCTCTCTCTCTCTCTCTCTCTCTCTCTCTCTCTCTCTCTATCTCTCTCTATCTTTCTCACCGGCACCAAACCCTGGCAGCACATCACCCCCACCCTCATCCACCTTCACTGGCTCCCCATCAAATCCTGCATCACCTACAAAACCCTCCTCATCACTTACAAGTCC
>NC_140173.1:136509125-136611625 GCF_963971535.1 Notolepis coatsorum
CCGGATAGCTTTCTACTAAACACACATACTGTAGAGGAAATCTATACAAAGAGTATCTACTGTATCTTCTTACTGTATCTGACTCTGGAGAAGATGTTAAGCGCATTTCCCATAATGTTGGCGTGCTCCTTTAAGGCCGTTAGGAAGGTACGCAGATAGACTGGGTAATATTGCTGCATATTGTTTGCTGCAATTGTTTGAGGGCAAGTCTTGCATTTTATTTATTCTTCAGACAGCAGTGAAGAGCTAACAGAGAAAGAGATGTAACAGCACTGCAAGAGACAAGAACTGAAACCATCCAGTTGTGGACAAGTGGATTTCCCCACCACCGCATGCTAGATGACTGAGCCACCAATACCTTTCTGACTTATACTGTAGTTTTAGGAATTGCCAATCAGTGATGCAGTGGTGGAGAACCTATGAACTCCACTCGATCATCACTTCAACAGCAAAATAGGACGTTTCGGTTAATTTCCTCAGAAATATGCTATTTTCATGTAAATTGCATAAAACGACTTATGATAACCTGTATCATGAGTTTCAATCACAAAGATTAATATCAGCCTAAAAAGGTGGGTGAGCTGAATTTCACAAACACTAAAAAAGAGAACAAACTGAGTTCAGATGGGTTCACCCACATGGGAACCACGTGCCTGCAAAGGTAGAATGGCACAACTTCTGGCACAATGGCCACTAAAGCGGCACAATAACACAGATGACACTGATTGGAGAATATATACTGTACAGTGTGCGAATAGAGAGGACCCAGGTGGCCAAAAAGTTCCGGCCCATTAATGGCCTGTATCCGGCAGGCCGGAAGAAATTAGTCGGCCCAAGTCAGGCTGCCAGAGTCGGCCAAGTAGGCGGCAATGACTGACTGGCCGATTCCGGCCCGAGTACACTGGGCCAGGTCCGGGGTTGCCGGAAGCGGTGAACGTCCGGATCGGCCGAGTAGGCGGCAATGACTGACTGGCCGATTCCGGCCCGAGTACACTGGGCCATGTCCGGGGTTGCCGGAAGCGGTGAACGTCCGGTTGCCTAAAGCAGCCCAGATGCGACCCACACACACTGGGCCAGGTTTGGTTGCCCGAAGCCTAGCCGACACTGCCAATGCAATGGTACTACACAGTAAATTCCGCAGAGTACATTTGACTCAAACTGAGTACATTTGATTCAAACTGAGTAAAGACATTTTACTCAGTTTGAGTGAAATGTACTCAGTTTGAGTCAAATTTACTTTGCGGAATTTACTGTGTACCCAGTATTCTGCCAGAGCTACTCCACTATCTGCCTATGACCATACATTACCGGAAATACAGTAGGAAATGGTTGATTAGTAATACAATGCCACATATTTAAGGACCCTTCCCTTTACCAATGGAGTATTGGCATGTCCCGCATTGAACAATTCAGAAGTTTACATGCTGTCTCCTACCTCACTGAAATATATTCTCAGTGTATGTGCACATTGTACACAATATACACCATTCTGCAGTGAAGCTCAAATATCAAGTAAAGTAACAATTACCCCCATACATGCTACTTTTTCCAGTTAAAAATGACAACTTGAATAGATATTTAAACATTTATTAACAAAAAAATATCACATCCTCCTCTCTGAACCCAACGACAAAGCCTCCAATGAAATTAACCCATTGTTCCCCTGCAACAGCTTCTCCCACAGGGGATCTTTGATTAAACACCTGCTATCAGAAGAATATAGACAGTCAGAAAAAAAGTTCAATTTACTACTTAAGTACATTTAAAAGTAGAAACTTTGACTTTTACTCAAGTGTGTACTTTCACTTAAACTTTCATGTTAGTCTAGCTTAGCAACATTTTTTAGGAGAATTAATACAAAAACGAGTGATATGGCCGTTCAGTTGTAAATGAAAGCCTGCATTTAGTAAGACGTTGTTTATAAATGTCTTTTGGTTTAGTTATGAATGAATGACAGCATCTCTATAGCACAGCTCTATTACTAGGACATAAAGTGCTTTGGAATGACTGTATACATCATTCACAATGGGTGGCCCCAGCAGGAATCAAACTCCTAACCGTGACAGTGTTAGTGCCATGCTCGGAGTGCCAAGCACAAGACCCCAATGTTATGCGGGGCTCTGCTCATAGGCGGGCGGCTCGTGGCGTGGCTCGTAGTCCTGGTTGTAGAAGCAACCGTCGCCCTCCATGGAGACCCCCCTCCTCCCGCGTCACCCCAGCGAGGTGGCGGGTGGCGACCCTGACGAGGTGAGCCATGGTGGGGTGGCGGGGGGCCGGCAGGGGGAGGCCCCTGGGGGGGGCTCCGGAGAAAAGCGCCAGGGGGCCGGGCCGGGAGGCGCCCCTGGGGCCCCCCGGGAGGCGTGGGCATAGCCTTACGGACCACGGGGGAATAGGTGACGTGGGGGCGTAGCGTGGCGGGGGTCTGGGGGAGCTGTCGCCGGCCCCGGCGAGGCGTGCTGGTCCCCGACGTGGAGGGGATGGGACTTCCACTCACTGCCCTACACGAAAAGTGAAAAAGGCAAATAAAAAGAACGAACCACAAATTCAACGACAGAAGAGAAGAGGATGAGATAGAGAGAGAGAAGAGAGAGAGAGAAGAGAGAGAGAAGAGAGAGAAGGAAAGCAAGATAACAAAATACAACAAGAGCCAGTATGGAAGCAAATGAGTGACAGAAGTATTTGAATTTGATCAGACACCGAATTTATAGCATTGAAAATAATTACTTTGAAAACATGTATCTGAATTGAATTTATAGCATTGAAAATAATTACTTTGAAAACATGTATCTGAATTTTTTCAGACACCAAATTTAAAGCATTGAAAATAATTACTTTGAAAACATGTATCTGATTTTTGAATTTTATCAGACACCGAATTTATAGCATTGAAAATAATTACTTTGAAAACATGTATCTGAATTTTTTCAGACACCGAATTTATAGCATTGAAAATAATTACTTTGAAAACATGTATCTGAATTTTTTCAGACACCGAATTTATAGCATTGAAAATAATTACTTTGAAAAATGTATCTGAATTTTTTCAGACACCGAATTTATAGCATTGAAAATAATTACTTTGAAAATCATGTATCTGAATTTTTTTGCTCTGAATTTACCTATGTGAAATAAAAATTCAATGTAAAAAATTCGAATGTATAATAAAATTCAATGTAAAAAAAATTCGATGCATAATTGCGGTGTATAAAATTCGATCAAAAAACCATCATCCGGGCTACCCAGACAGGATAAGCAATCGCACCTGGATGCAATCGAATTGACTTCTGGCCTATCACTGCACGGCTTTGTCAGTCATGTGATCACACCAACCCGGGAGAAAGATGGCGGTATATATACATACGTTGGGGGGAGAATATACATACGGTGGGGAGGAGACTGTACATTAGGAGGGGGTGGGTGGGAGAGAAATATACATACGGTGGGGAGAGAATATATACATACGGTGGGGAGGAGACTGTACATTAGGAGGGGGTGGGAGAAAATATATACATACGGTGGGGAGGAGACTGTACATTAGGAGGGGGTGGGTGGGAGAGAAATATACATACGGTGGGGAGAGAATATATACATACGGTGGGGAGGAGACTGTATATTAGGAGGGGGTGGGAGAGAAATATACATATGGTGGGGAGAGAATATATACATACGGTGGGGAGGAGACTGTACATTAGGAGGGGGTGGGAGAAAATATATACATACGGTGGGGAGGAGACTGTACATTAGGAGGGGGTGGGTGGGAGAGAAATATACATACGGTGGGGAGAGAATATATACATACGGTGGGGAGGAGACTGTATATTAGGAGGGGGTGGGAGAGAAATATACATATGGTGGGGAGAGAATATATACATACGGTGGGGAGGAGACTGTACATTAGGAGGGGGTGGGAGAGAATATATACATACGGTAGGGAGGAGACTGTACATTACGAGGGGGTGGGAGAGAAATATACATATGGTGGGGAGAGAATATATACATATGGTGGGGAGAGAATATATACATACGGTGGGGAGGAGACTGTACATTAGGAGGGGGTGGGTGGGTTAGAGAGAAAATACATATGGTGGGGAGAGAATATATACATACGGTGGGGAGAGAATATATACATACGGTGGGGAGGAGACTGTACATTAGGAGGGGGTGGGTGGGTGGGAGAGAAATATACATATGGTGGGGAGAGAATATATACATACGGTGGGGAGGAGACTGTCTATTATATGTATATTTCTCTCCCAACCACCCCCTCCTAATGTACAGTCTCCTCCCCACTGTATGTATATATTCTCTCCCCATCATATGTATATATTCTCTCCCCACCGTTCTCTTGGTGTAAAAAGTTTAAGACCAGGGTGAGGCCAGGCTATGGATGGCTTTGAAGGTGAGGAGTAGTGTTTTGAAGTTAATGCGTTCCTTGATCGGGAGCCAGTGGAGGGAGTGGAGGACAGGAGTGATGTGTTCGCGGGACCGGGTGTTAGTGAGGAGGCGGGCAACTGAGTTTTGGACCATCTGCAGTTTATGGAGGGAGCGGGAGGTGATGCCAGTGAGGAGGGAGTTACAGTAGTCCAGGAGGGAAAAGATGAAGGCGTGTATGAGGGATTCAGCAGCAGGGGGTAGAGGCAGTGACGGATTTTGGCAATGTTGCGGAGGTGAAAATATGAAGTTTTGACAATGGAGCGGACATGGGGTCAAATGAGAGGGTGGGGTCGAGGATGACACAGAGGTTGCGGACTAGGGGGGAGGGGGTGATGGTGGAGTCATTGATGGTGAGTGTGATGTAATACAATAATTTATACTGTAGCATTACAAACCATTTGACAGCCAGGTCCTGCACCTCCGTTCTTGTCCTCTAGGAGCCATCGCAGCATGGCCAAGACCTTCCTCATCCAGCATACTGTCCGGGTGTAACTTATTGCCAGCGGAAGAGTGCAAGAATGCTTCCGCATTCGTCACCGCACGCCAGTACGGTAATGCGCCTTTCCTTTCGCCCCGCTCAGACAAATGCATGTAGTACATTGCAACACAACGCAGCATTTCCGCGGCTGTCTTTAACTAGCAGGACGCTAGTGGGCTAGTCGCTAAAATATATAATTGTACCAACACAGATATTAGGCAGTACACACATTGTCCTGCAATACATGTACAGTGAATGCACAGCTACATTCGCCATATATTTCTATCGCTGCTGCGGTCTACAGTGAAATGCAATATTATTATTATTGTAAAGATCATTACAATTATTATTTTGTGCACGTTGTGCAAATTGAGAGGCTGTGCTCTTTGCACACAACCCTCGTACACTTGTAACATTGCCTCTCCCGGCTGCGATTGTAATGATAATCTTTACAATAATAATAATAATATTGCATTTCACTGTAGACCGCAGCAGCGATAGAAATATATGGCGAATGTAGCTGTGCATTCACTGTATGTATTGCAGGACAATGTGTGTACTGCCTAATATCTGTGTTGGTACAATTATATATAAAACGATATATATTTTAGCGACTAGCCCACTAGCGTCCTGCTAGTTAAAGACAGCTGAGGTTGAGTAGTTTCTTCTGATATCACTTTCAAACTCCAAGTGATTCGTTGCAATGTACGCGGAAATGCTGCGTTGTGTTGCAATGTACTACATGCATTTGTCTGAGCGGGGCGAAAGGAAAGGCGCATTACCGCACTGGCGTGCAGTGACGAATGCGGAAGCATTCTTGCACTCTTCCGCTGGCAATAAGCTACACGCATACTGTCCTTCTGAAGCTCTGAAGTCATTAGTGGCCATGAACCTAAAGAGAGAGAGCGAGAATACGTTAGTAGATAGTCTAAGGCCAGTGATTCTCAATATTATTTTGCATATCTAGGACCTCTAATTTAGTCCATGTCATGCACAACTACATACAATATACTGTAGCATTACAAACCATTTGACAGCCAGGTCCAGCACCTCTCCGTTCTTGTCTTCTAGGAGCCATCGCAGCATGGCCAAGACCTTCCTCATCCAGCATACTGTCCTTCTGAAGGTCTGAAGTCATTAGTGGCCATGAACCTAGAGAGAGCGAGAATACATTAGATCTTGACCGTCTTGGGAGAGAGAGAGATAGAGAAGGCATTACAGGATGACTCTTTGAAAATTATGTCCCAGATTAAAAAGTATATATTATATATACACAGTCACACACACAATAAAAAAAAATTATACATCACTTACGACCACTTGAAGTAGTTGTTCTTGAGCCGTCTTCTGCGTTCATCTCATTGATGAGATCCAGCACTGTAACAGTATATTTGCAACAATGAAATTATATATTTTATTACAACTCTATCAGCTGAGTAACAATATTCATCAAAGTGTTGCGTGTTACAGCGTAGGTTAGTTTATTAGTGCATGACAGTAGGGTTAGTAAGCTCCCCAAGCTAACACAAGCTAATACAACACGGACCACAGCTCCCCAAGCTAACAAAAGTTAGCTCTCATAGTCATAACGCTATCAGCTCCGGGTACAGTATAGCAACGTTAGCTAGTCATACCGTTAGCCAGTTAGCAGCTCTGGTAGTTTACCCCGCTGCAGTTTCATAATATCGAGCTAATAACGTTACAGTAGTCACTGAAAACACAGACTAAACAGCACTCATTTATATCAGCGGCACGCATTACTTATAAATAATAAAATATATGTGTTGCACACAATTACCTGAGGAGAAGATGCAACAGTTGCAATGCTCACGACGTGGTCCAGATCTCTTGCGCGCTTCAATTCAAATTTCAAACCGGGATCCCCCACAATGCAACGCATCAGTGTTGCCAGATTTGAGAGTCCGCCTTCATCTGACAGACCTTTGATAATAATGGGCGGTTCGGATATTGTTAATCCGATCTGGCAACCATGCTCGGATCCTTGTTTCTCCGCACAGACTGACCACGGTTTTGATTGATTGATTGAAAACTTTATTAACAGATTGCAGAATGGGTACAATACAGTACAGCTCAATACACACAATTGTTAAGGGGATGCAGACCAGAGAAATACTTTCGTCTTGCATCAGGGTCCCCCATTTTCAATTCATCAGGATATACGGCTATACATTTATGAAAACGTATACATTATAGGTGGGGGGGTGGGTGGAGTGGGGGGGGGGGTTGGGTAGGTTGGGTAGGGGTGGACACTGGACACTGTACAACTGCACAAGCAACTGTACATATTGACAAAACCATGTTTGGTAATTGACTGTACATTAGGTTGGGTTAGGACATTTACAGGGGCCAGTTTCGAATTGCAGTCTCCCGTAGGTGTTCTTTGAGAGTGGTTTTGAAAGTGGGTAGTGATTCACATTCCTTTACAGCTTTGGGTAGGGCGTTCCACATTGATGTGGCATAATTGCTAAACGTGTTCCTGTTTGAGCCGAATCTGGGTTTAACATGATTTGTGGAGCTCCCTCTATGGTGTTGTGGTCGTGGTATTCACTGACCTTTGGGAAGTATTTTGATATGTACACATATATGGGTACCTTGATCGTGTATAGTGTATCTTGTAGACAGGCCCATTGCAAGTTGCTGCACTCTGTCGTCTAAGCCGTTGTCACATGGGCAGGGGCGAGGTGGGTTCTAGGAGTAAGGTCAAGCATGTAGTCTGACCAGTTTGTTTTGAGATGAAGTGTAGCAGGGTCAAGTCAAGTCAAGTCAAGTCAAGTCAAGAGTTTTAATTGTCACGGCATACAAGTATACAATGAAATGCGGGTGGTCTTGCCCGCAACGATGTGCAATACGTGGTACAACATATAATAGAATCCAATAAAAAAAAAACATTGTGCAATAAACAGGTAACAGGTAACATATTTGTGACATCTCGGTATCTGTACATATTATTTACAGGGCATATAGGACACGGTCAAAGAACACCAGATCCAGGCGTACAACTAGAACCACCAGAACAGTGAATACGAGCAAAGTAACACGACTAACTGGTAACGACAGATACAGATTACAAAACATACAATTAAAAACTAAAAATCTCTAGAAAATCTAGTCAATTTACAAACCAATGAGCTTCTATACAGTAGAAAGGATATGCAGCCAGTATGAGCTTCTAGACAGACAGTAGAAGAGATATGCAGCCAGTATGAGCTTCTAGATAAGACAGTAGAAGAGATAATGTTATGGTTTGACACCGACCCCAAACGCAACGACACAAGAGAGTTGGATTCAGAGTTGCCAAATACAAGGGCTTGTTTATTTGGTGACTAGAATAAGTGAAACAGGGAAAGCAGGTCACAAGAACAGGTACAATGAACAGGGGGCAAAGTTCTGCTGCTCTGCAGCTTCTCCCGGAAGGGTAGTCTTGGGAAGCAGGAGCAGACCTCTGTACCGCTCTGCAGACTCTCACGGCGGACCTCTCAGATGTTGTGCAAGACCGAGAGAGGGAGAGAGGGAACGGGTCAGTGACAGAGCAGACTTGAAACGAGCTGGAGGACAGGGTGTTATATTCTTCGTGTTAAACAACACAGTGAAGTGCAATCTTCCAAAACAGCCCAAGTGAAATATCTTCATGTAAACACACAGTGAGCAAAAAATCCAAACACCGTCCAAATGTGAAATACTATCTTCGTGTAAAACACACAGTGAGCAAAAATCCAAACACAGTCCAAATGTGAAACAATATCTTCGTGTAAATACACAGTGAGCAAAATCCAACACAGTCCAAATGTGAAATAATATCTTCGTGTAAATACACAGTGGGAGGTGGAAGATCCCGAAATATTATTCCATAAGGAAAGGGCAAAAACGATAAATGGCTGGGTGAGTGACTGTCTGACAAAAAGGTGGTAGACTTCAGTGTAAAGGTTACACACGAAAATAGGAAATAGGTCAAGACAGTCAATCTAGAAAAACTCACCCAGACGAGCTGCGTAAAGGAACAGGAACAAACAGTGGAGGCGAGCGCGCGCCACGGAGCAGGTATCCAAGCGAAGGCTTCTAGGAATTTCCTGGAGAATAGCACAGTGAAACAGAAGCAACGGGGAAAAACATCCAGCGACAAATCAAGACGAACCAACAACTTAGGGTGGGGAAAACGGGGTATAAATAATGAGGGATCGATTGATTGAAAGGCAGTGACAGCTGGGGAATGTGATTGAAAAGCGTGGGGAAGTGAGGGAACCAATCAGCGACGTCTCAGATGACGTCAGCGGGGAGAAACGTGTGAACGAGGGAATTGAAATACTTGACAGAAAAAATGAATGAAAACAAAGCGAGGGTGGTTAAAGGAACAGAACGAGTGAGAAGGCAAGGACAGAAACCTCACAGTACCCCCCCCTCAACGGGAGCCGCCCGGCGACCAGGCCGACCCGGCTCGTCAGGATGGGCCCGATGGAAGTCGGTGATCAAGCCGGGATCCACGATGAGCTGCCGGGAGACCCAGCTACGCTCCTCAGGGCCGTAACCCTCCCAGTCCACCAGGTATTGGAATCCCCGGCCCCGCCGACGAACGCCCATCAACCGGCGGACCTGCCACTGGGGGTGACCATCCACTAGTACAGGAGGCGGTGGATCAGGAGCCGGAGGCATAAGGGGACTGAGGGAGACGGGCTTAACCCGGGAGACATGGAACACGGGGTGGATGTGCATGGATGCAGGAAGCTTCAGGCGCAGGGCCGCCGGACTGAGTACCTTCAGGACCTCGAAAGGACCGACGAAGCGAGGGTTGAGCTTCTTGGCCGAGGACCGTAGCGGGAGGTCCTTCGCGGAGAGCCACACCCTCTGCCCAGGGCGGTAAGTCGGCGCGGGAACCCGGCGCCGGTCGGCACCACGACAGGCGCGCTCAGATGTCCGGAGCAGCGCGGTCCTGGTGATCTCCCAAACGCGACGGCAGCGGTCGAGGTGGACCTGCACGGAGGGAACTGCCACTTCCGTCTCCAGTGCGGGAAAAAGAGGGGGCTGGTAGCCTAGGGAGGCCTCAAAGGGGGAGAGGCCGGTGGCGGAACTGACCATTGAGTTGATCGAGTATTCAACCCAGGGAAGGAAACGACTCCAGGATGCCGGCCTCTCGGCTGCCACACACCGAAGAGCAGACTCCACGCTCTGGTTCATCCTCTCCGTCTGCCCGTTTGTCTGGGGATGGTAGCCGGAGGAGAGACTGACCGTTGCCCCCAATCCCTTGCAGAAAGCCCGCCAAACCTGGGAGGTGAACTGGGGCCCCCGGTCAGAGACGATGTCCTGGGGGAAACCGTGAAGGCGGAACACGTGGTGCGTCAGGAGGTCCGCCGTCTCGGCTGCTGAGGGAAGCTTGGAGAGGGCCACGAGGTGGACCCCCTTGCTGAATCGATCCACCACGGTCAGAAGGCAGGTGTTCCCCTGGGAGGAGGGTAGTCCAGTGACGAAGTCGAGCGCCACATGTGACCACGGACGGCTTGGAACGGGAAGTGGCTGCAAGAGCCCGGAGGGTGCCTGGTGAGAGGCCTTGCTGCGGGCACAGACCGCGCAGGCCAATACGAACTCCTTGACGTCGTTTCGCATGGTGGGCCACCAGAAACGACGAGCCAGGAAGGAGAACGTGCGATGGACGCCTGGGTGGCAGGCGAACCGGCTGGTATGGCCCCACAGCAATACCTGGGACCGGACAGAGTCAGGGACGAAGAGACGGCTCCTAGGGACGTTGCTTGGAGCACGTTGGAAGCGTAGGGCACGCCTCACCACACCCTCGATGCCCAAGGTGATGGCTCCAACCACTCGGGCCTCCGGGATGATGGGAGATGGGTCCTCAGAGGGTGGAGCCCCCTTGGAGTGCATCCGGGATAGGGAGTCGGCCTTCGTGTTGCGGGAACCGGGGCGGAAGGTCAGCGAGAAGTCGAACCGACTGAGGAAACTGGCCCATCTCGCCTGCCGACCGTTGAGGCGCCTGGAAGCGCGGATGAACGTTAGGTTCTTGTGGTCCGTCCAGATGGTAAAAGGCTCCTCGGCACCCTCTAGCCAATGACGCCACTCCTCCAGAGCCGCCACGACCGCCAGTAGCTCCCGATTGCCGGTGTCGTAGTTCCTCTCGGCGGGGAGGAAGCGACGCGAGTAGAAGGCGCAAGGATGTACCTTCTGGTCGGAAGGAGAACGCTGGGATAGGACAGCGCCCAGGCCAGAATCCGAGGCGTCCACCTCCACGATGAACTGTCTCTTGGGGTCAGGGTGGAGCAGGATAGGAGCGGAAGTGAACCTTCTCTTGAGGGAGCGGAACGCAGCGCATGCCGCTGGGGACCAGTCGAACGGCAGAGCGGGGGAGGTCAGCTTGGTAAGAGGCTCCGCCACTTGGCTGTAGTTCCGGATGAACCTTCGGTAGAAGTTTGCGAACCCGAGGAAACTCTGTAGCTCCTTCCGAGTGGTGGGTTCTGGCCAATCCTCCACAGCCTGGATCTTGCGAGGATCCGCTCGGGTCAAGCCCTTCTCCACGATGAAGCCCAGGTAGTCGACGGAGTTGGAGTGGAAACGGCACTTCTCCGCCTTGACGAAGAGCCGATTGTGGAGGAGGCGCTCCAGCACCCGGCGGACATGCAGGATGTGTTCCTCGAGGGTCCTGGAAAAGATAAGAATGTCGTCCAGGTACACCACCACGAACACCTCCAGCATGTCACGGAGGACATCGTTCATGAGTGCCTGGAATACCGCCGGGGCGTTGGTGAGACCGAACGGCATCACAAGGTACTCATAGTGGCCCCTGGGGGTCTTGAAGGCGGTCTTCCATTCATCGCCCTCACGGATACGGACAAGATGATAGGCACTTCGGAGATCCAGCTTGGTGAAGAACGAGGCCTGGGTCAGTGGCTCGAAGGTGGAGCTCATGAGAGGTAGGGGGTATTTGTTCTTGATGGTGATCTCGTTGAGCTGACGATAGTCGATGCAGGGTCGCAGGTCCCCATCCTTCTTTCCAACAAAGAAGAACCCGGCCGCCACCGGGGAGGAGGAAGGCCGAATGAGTCCTGCTTCCAATGACTCAGAGATGTAGAGATCCATCGCCTTCTTCTCCGGGGCAGTCAGACTGTAGAGGCGGCTGCCGGGAAGGGGAGCCCCTTGGCGGAGGTTGATGGCGCAGTCATAGGGGCGGTGAGGTGGAAGGGACTGAGCCCTGGTCTTACTGAATACCTCCATGAGGTCGTGGTACTCGGGAGGAACGGACGAGGGATCCGGGGGCAACTCACCAGCCGGTCTCCGGGGCGGGGGACAAGACGCCGCCTGTAGACAGCGGGCGTGACAGGAGGAGCTCCAGCCCCCGATGGTACCGGAGGCCCAGGCGATGTGGGGCTCGTGCAGCGCGAGCCAGGGCCTACCCAGGACCACCGGGACAAGGGGGGATTGGGTAATGAGGAACTGGATCCTCTCTACGTGGTTCCCAGCAATGGTCAGCAAGACTGGGCCGGTCCGTTGAGAGATGTCGGCCAGGCGGTGTTGGTCCAACGAAAAGATCTCCAAGGGCCTCACAAGGGCCTCAAGAGGTATGTTGGCTTGGGTGGCAAACTCGAAGTCGAGGAAGTTCTCGTCTGCCCCAGAGTCGATGAGGGCCTCCACCGTGGCACGTTGGTCCCCCCAGGCCAGGGTGACGCTCAACAGATGGTCAGGTGGTGCGCGGCGCTGGGAATGGGAAAAACGGCTCACCAGGATCTCCCGGGGTCTTGGTGAGCCCGATCTTTTGGCCGGGTAGGGCAGTCGGCGATACGGTGTCCCGCTCCTCCGCAGTAGAGGCAGAGACCGGACCTGAGCCTTGCCTGACGCTCCGCCTGGCTCAGATGAGAGCGTCCCAGCTGCATGGGTTCCTCCTCGCGCACCGGACGGGGAAGCCTGTTACCCACAGTAGTGTTGGGGACGGGGCGTCCAGGAGTCCGGGGTGCTTCAGGAGGTGACAGTCGGGCCCTCTCGCGCCTTCTCTCCAGGAGGCGTCCGTCAATACGGATGACAAGGCTAAACAGCTCCTCGAGGGAGTCGGGCACCTCCCTGGTAGCGAGCTGGTCCCGGACTGCGTCACTGAGCCCCCTTATGAAGGTTAGGCGAAGAGCAGGTTCGTTCCATCCGCTCTCCACCGCCGCCAGTCGAAACTCCATGACATAGTCCGTCACCCTGCTGCTCCCTTGCCGGAAGGTCCCCAACCGGGCTCCAGGGTCCAGACCTCGGGCTGGATGGTGGAACACTCTGCGGAGCTCCGCCACGAAGTCTGGGTAGGAGAACAAAAAATCTGCTTCCATTGCCCAGGAGGATGTGACCCACTGGGCAGCATGGCCTGAAAGTAGGTTGGTTATATAAGCCACTCGGGACCCATGAGCTGAAAAACGGCTTGGCTGATGACGGAAAACCAACTCACATTGCATGAGGAATGTGGCACACTCCTCGGGATTACCGTCAAACAGCCGTGGGACGGAGAGAAGGGGTTCCCGAGGTGCGAGATCTGCTGGGGCTGCGGGGAATGTTCCTGGAGGGTGTGAGAGATGAAAAGTATTAACGGCGTCGCCCAGCGAGTTAAGCTGGGCGAGAATCTCGGACTGTTGTCCCGCCATAGCGGCCATTGAACCCTGCATAGGCAGGACCTGGTCCCTGAGGTTCTGCACCGCAGCCGCAGCCCGCTCTAGTTAGAGACCGTGATCCCTGGTCAACTCGACTTGAAATGCAAGTGCGGTTTTGACCCCCTCTGTGTCGGCTGGGGTCGTCATGGTTGGTTCGTAATGTTATGGTTTGACACCGACCCCAAACGCAACGACACAAGAGAGTTGGATTCAGAGTTGCCAAATACAAGGGCTTGTTTATTTGGTGACTAGAATAAGTGAAACAGGGAAAGCAGGTCACAAGAACAGGTACAATGAACAGGGGGCAAAGTTCTGCTGCTCTGCAGCTTCTCCCGGAAGGGTAGTCTTGGGAAGCAGGAGCAGACCTCTGTACCGCTCTGCAGACTCTCACGGCGGACCTCTCAGATGTTGTGCAAGACCGAGAGAGGGAGAGAGGGAACGGGTCAGTGACAGAGCAGACTTGAAACGAGCTGGAGGACAGGGTGTTATATTCTTCGTGTTAAACAACACAGTGAAGTGCAATCTTCCAAAACAGCCCAAGTGAAATATCTTCATGTAAACACACAGTGAGCAAAAAATCCAAACACCGTCCAAATGTGAAATACTATCTTCGTGTAAAACACACAGTGAGCAAAAATCCAAACACAGTCCAAATGTGAAACAATATCTTCGTGTAAATACACAGTGAGCAAAATCCAACACAGTCCAAATGTGAAATAATATCTTCGTGTAAATACACAGTGGGAGGTGGAAGATCCCGAAATATTATTCCATAAGGAAAGGGCAAAAACGATAAATGGCTGGGTGAGTGACTGTCTGACAAAAAGGTGGTAGACTTCAGTGTAAAGGTTACACACGAAAATAGGAAATAGGTCAAGACAGTCAATCTAGAAAAACTCACCCAGACGAGCTGCGTAAAGGAACAGGAACAAACAGTGGAGGCGAGCGCGCGCCACGGAGCAGGTATCCAAGCGAAGGCTTCTAGGAATTTCCTGGAGAATAGCACAGTGAAACAGAAGCAACGGGGAAAAACATCCAGCGACAAATCAAGACGAACCAACAACTTAGGGTGGGGAAAACGGGGTATAAATAATGAGGGATCGATTGATTGAAAGGCAGTGACAGCTGGGGAATGTGATTGAAAAGCGTGGGGAAGTGAGGGAACCAATCAGCGACGTCTCAGATGACGTCAGCGGGGAGAAACGTGTGAACGAGGGAATTGAAATACTTGACAGAAAAAATGAATGAAAACAAAGCGAGGGTGGTTAAAGGAACAGAACGAGTGAGAAGGCAAGGACAGAAACCTCACAGATATGCAGCCAGTATGAGCTTCTAGATACAGTAGAACAGATATGCAGCCAGTATGATCTTCTATATAGAGACAGTAGAACAGATATGCAGCCAGTATGATCTTCTAGAGACAGTAGAACAGATATGCAGCCAGTATGAGCTTCTAGATACAGTAGAACAGATATGCAGCCAGTATGAGCTTCTAGATAAGACAGTAGAAGAGATATGCAGCCAGATGAGCTTCTAGATAAGACAGTAGAAGAGATATGCAGCCAGTATGAGCTTCTAGATAAGACAGTAGAAGAGATATGCAGCCAGATGAGCTTCTAGATAAGACAGTAGAAGAGATATGCAGCCAGTATGATCTTCTAGAGACAGTAGAACAGATATGCAGCCAGTATGAGCTTCTAGATACAGTAGAACAGATATGCAGCCAGTATGAGCTTCTAGATAAGACAGTAGAAGAGATATGCAGCCAGTATGAGCTTCTAGATAAGACAGTAGAAGAGATATGCAGCCAGTATGAGCTTCTAGATAAGACAGTAGAACAGATATGCAGACAGTATGATCTTCTAGAGACAGTAGAACAGATATGCAGCCAGTATGAGCTTCTAGATACAGTAGAACAGATATGCAGCCAGTATGATCTTCTAGAGACAGTAGAACAGATATGCAGCCAGTATGAGCTTCTAGATACAGTAGAACAGATATGCAGCCAGTATGAGCTTCTAGATAAGACAGTAGAAGAGATATGCAGCCAGATGAGCTTCTAGATAAGACAGTAGAAGAGATATGCAGCCAGTATGAGCTTCTAGATAAGACAGTAGAAGAGATATGCAGCCAGATGAGCTTCTAGATAAGACAGTAGAAGAGATATGCAGCCAGTATGAGCTTCTAGATAAGAAAGAGATATGCAGCCAGTATGAGCTTCTAGATAAGACAGTAGAAGAGATATGCAGCCAGTATGAGCTTCTAGATAGACAGTAGAACAGATATGCAGCCAGTATGAGCTTGTTGCATACTCATGTTAAACAGTTGGCATTAGTGCAGAATTGAACTAAAACTGTCTCATAGGAACGGATTCTGGAATGGCATTTTGAATAAATGACTAAATGACATAAATGAAAGCTCTCATCGACTCCGACAGATTGCTAGTCATTCATAATGGCATCGAAAGAATGTCCAAATGACCTGTGTTGTGTTAGCTTGTGTTAGCTTGGGGAGCTGCAGTCTGTGTTGTGTTAGCTTGTGTTAGCTTGGGGAGCTGCAGTCTGTGTTGTGTTAGCTTGTGTTAGCTTGGGGAGCTGCAGTCTGTGTTGTGTTAGCTTGTGTTAGCTTGGGGAGCTGCAGTCCATGTTGTGTTAGCTTGTGTTAGCTTGGGGAGCTGCAGTCTGTGTTGTGTTAGCTTGTGTTAGCTTGGGGAGCTGCAGTCTGTGTTGTGTTAGCTTCTGTTAGCTTGGGGAGCTGCGGTCCATGTTGTGTTAGCTTGTGTTAGCTTGGGGAGCTGCAGTCTGTGTTGTGTTAGCTTGTGTTAGCTTGGGGAGCTGCAGTCTGTGTTGTGTTAGCTTGTGTTAGCTTGGGGAGCTGCAGTCCATGTTGTGTTAGCTTGTGTTAGCTTGGGGAGCTGCAGTCTGTGTTGTGTTAGCTTGTGTTAGCTTGGGGAGCTGCAGTCTGTGTTGTGTTAGCTTGTGTTAGCTTGGGGAGCTGCAGTCTGTGTTGTGTTAGCTTGTGTTAGCTTGGGGAGCTGCAGTCTGTGTTGTGTTAGTATTCATTCCATTCTAAACATAACGTTAGTTTACAAAACATGACCTGTCTATATAACGTTGAGGAACAAATTATAAGTGTGTGGGTGTGTGTTTTGGTGAACATTGGACTGCAAACAGAAAATGCATCACAGTTAGACAGTAGCTACTGTTAGCTGTCCTTCCGGATTAGCTTTGAGCTAACTATCTTTCCCGACCCATGTATTCATTCCATTCTAAACATAACGTTAGTTTACAAAACATGACCTGTCTATATAACGTTGAGGAACAAATTATAAGTGTGTGGGTGTGTGTTTTGGTGAACATTGGACTGCAAACAGAAAATGCATCACAGTTAGACAGCAGCTACTGTTAGCTGTCCTTCCGGATTAGCTTTGAGCTAACTATCTTTCCCGACCCGTATTCATTCCATTCTAAACATAACGTTAGTTTACAAAACATGACCTGTCTATATAACGTTGAGGAACAAATTATATAGACGGGTAATGTTTTGAACAACTAACGTTACGTTTAGAATGGAATGCATCGGCAAAGATCCGTTAGCTCAAAGCTATTCCGGCCAGTTTATCAACTTCCTGTCATTTAGAAATATGATTTTATAGTGAAAATCATTACCAAAACGTCCGGAAAAACGGGAGCATTATAGACGGTCATACAAATGTACAAATGCTATAAGGTGGCAAGAAATGCACTATAAACAATACTTTATGCATCGGCAAAGATCCTTAGCTCAAAGCTATTAAGGCAATGCTGGCTAACAAGAGGCTAGCGCAAGAAACGACGCCGCAAACCATTGCCGAGCCAGAGCCGGTTTATCTTTGGCGAGCCCGAGTCGGCTCTGCCCCGGCAACCATTGCCGTGCCAGAGCCGGTTTATCTTTGGCGAGCCCGAGTCGGCTCTGGCACGGCAAGCCGAACCGGGCCAGAGCCGGTTTATCTTTGGCGAGCCCGAGTCGGCTCTGGCACGGCAAGCCGAGCCGGGCCAGAGCCGGTTTATCTTTGGCGAGCCCGAGTCGGCTCAGCCCCGGCAACCATTGCCGGGCCAGAGCCGGTTTATCTTTGGCGAGCCCGAGTCGGCTCCGCCCCGGCAACCATTGCCGGGCCAGAGCCGGTTTATCTTTGGCGAGCGCGAGTCGGCTCCGCCCCGGCAACCATTGCTGGGCCAGAGCCGGTTTATCTTTGGCGAGCGCGAGTCGGCTCCGCCCCGGCAACCATTGCCGGGCCAGAGCCGGTTTATCTTTGGCGAGCGCGAGTCGGCTCTGCCCCGGCAACCATTACCGCGCCAGATCCGGCTCATCGTTGGCGTGCCGTGCCGGACATATGCCGAGTGTGCCGACCGGTAGCCGGAATTGGGCAGAGTATGCTGGCCACCTGGGGAGGGTGCCAAGAACCCCAGAGGGCAGGAAGTGACATCAGGCCTATGTGTCTTATCTGTGTGATCAGGGGATGAGAGGAAACACATCCCTCGCTGCAGGCCGAATAACAAGAGGACGTGGTGGAAGCTGAATGGGCACAAAGAGGAAGAGAGTGGAGACAGACAGACAGACAGACAGACAGATACACAGACACACAGACAGACAGACAGACAGACAGACAGACAGACAGACAGACAGACAGACAGACAGACAGACAGACAGACAGACAGACAGACAGACAGACAGACAGACAGACAGACAGACAGACAGACAGACAGACAGACAGACAGGGGACAAGAGAGATGGAAAACCAATGAGTATGTGAGTTATGGGAAATACTAAACCCTAGGCCTAGACGGACTTGGCACATGGAAGGAAAGGCTTTGTAGAACGCAGAGACAGACAGAGAGAAAAGTGTGTGTGTGTGTGTGAGAGAGAGAAAGAGAGGGGGTGAGGGGTCAACAGAGAGAGAGAGAGAGAGCACTAAGCATGCAATAAGGAGACCCACTAGAGTGGATAGCAGTTGAGACAAGAAGTCAGAGAAGAAGAAGGAACGTCCATAATCATCAGCACAACTCGCTGCAGCAGAGTCGAAGATGGAATGTGCAGTCTGTTATTCCGCCACAGCTCGCCAATGTAAAGCCATAAAGCCCGGCCTGTCACTCAAGTAGCCCAGCGTTCTCCTGCTGTGTGAATTCAAACGGATCACGTGAAAAATGCATCACTCGGCATCCTTAAGCCAACATCGTTAGTACTCACTTAGATCTAGTCCCTCCCGGTCCCCTGTCTCTGGAGCTCCATATATATGTCATTCTGCATACAAAAAAACAAGTTATTTAAAGCAAATAAAATAGCCCCAGCGCTGTACTAGAATCTGACCTATATTCCCAGGCCAAAGCAAACTGACTTGCATAATCGACGAGTCCCAAAGTCCAGATGCAAATGACATCATGCAAAGTGTAATTGCGTGTGTTTTCTTAATGCGGGGGCCAGGATACCGAGGGGCCCGGGGGCGAGGGGCCAGGATACAGAGGGGCCCGGCGGGCGAGGGGCCCTCTGTCTTTGGTGTGGGGACACAGCGGAACTTGGCACAGTTCTGCGCGAGGCCACTAACCGGAGGAGCTGGACAGAACCCTTATAGGTGATCACATCACTTCCTCAATGTCAGGTCAGAGTCACCACTGCACATAGAGAGCTCCTTGTTCCTGTCAGTAGCATGTGGGCTCTGGAGGTCAGTGGTCCTCACTGACACATGTGACTAAAACCATTGCTGTAATTACACTATGAAAGAACTATCTGGGGAAACAATATTATTCTTCTGACAAAAAGCAAGTTTGAATGAGATATTTGTATACTACATTTTAAATGGGATGTGATTTCATTACTTCAGCTTCGCTATGACTCTTTCACTTTTTGCATAGTTCACTCGGCCTTACGGTATAGTGAGTAGTTTATATCGCCCATTTGAGTGTCATTACCCGGTCCTCTTGCCCTGTCCGATTTGACCAGCCTCTTCCAGTTGAGCAAGTGTTGGAGCTAACATGTTAAACTTATTTTAAAACAATGCTCACTGCCTGTCAATCTGCCTGTACGGACGGCTGGGTGCTAATAGCATCTGCCCGAAATACACATTGATATCTGTTTATCTTTAAGGCCATTGCCAGGAAATTACCACCTTATATCACAATGTTGCGATACTGGGACTATGGACCCTATAGCTGACCGGCTCAAATGAATGGCTTATGCTTAAGGCTTATATGCTTAAGAGTGAGTGCAGACTGAGCTTGGAAAGTCTGTCATTTGTTTCAATGCCACAGCTTGCTCTCAATGATCCATTTGAGATTCAAAAAAAGATTGAATTGAAAAATAAAGGTGTATTCACATGGGTATATTTGAACATTTTATTCTAAACAGGCAAAGAAGGACAGCCACATCTGCAGGCAGGGCAAGAAGGCAGAATTGGCAGCGCGGATCCTCCCTGAGAGGGCGTAGCGTGTGGAAGGATCACACTATCCCACTCAGGTCCTATCCGCACTTAGCAGGCGCCCCGACCCGGCCCCGACCGAACTGTAGGAGTCGCTGTTTACAACGACCCGGACCCACCCCGCCAGCTTCTCCCACCCTCTAATACTGCCAATTGTATTAGTGTGAACGGCCAGCCAAGCTGGTGACAACCCCCAGCTCACAGCTCCGGGGTTGGTGACGAACGCAATCTCCGCTACCCCACCTAACCGCCCTTCTGCCCCATCGTTCTGACAGCTATACCATGCTGGGAGTGAAAAAGAGAGGGGGGAGAGAGAGAGAGAGAGAGAGAGAGAGAGAGAGAGAGAGAGAGAGAGAGGGAGAGGGAGAGGGAGAGTGAGGGGGGGGGGGGGTAGAGAGAGAGATCCTGCAGAATGACAGTGAGTTTCCAAACTCTGAGGTGTGTTGTGTGTCCTTCAGGCAGCAGGTGCTGGGGTGTGGTCCTACACATTCAACTCAACACATGGTGCTCACTTCAGACCACACACACACACACACACACACACACACACACACACACACACACACACACACACACACAAACACACACACACACAAACACACACACACACACACAAACACACACACACACACACACGCACACAAACACACACACACACACACACACACACACACACACACACACACACACACACACACACACACACACACACACACACAAACACTATAGACAGCTAATCGTGGAACCAAATGATTGCTCTGCCATATGTGTGTGTATGACTGTATGTGTGTGTGTGTGTGTGTGTGTGTGTGTGTGACCCTTCCTCATTCCTTAACATCCCTTGAGCCATCCTATATTACACACAGCTTTAATGATGATTAATGACGCTGATTAAATGCTACAGAATTATGCATTTTTGGCAGAAAGCATGTCTGAGAAGGAATGAAGGTCTGTGTACTGTTAACTTATATACAGTACTGTATAAGTGCAGTGTTTGGTGATAACATCACGTACTTCATGATGAAGGACAGAAGAGAACGGTTTCCAGATAACACCACGAATCTGTAGCCTTACAAAAAAAAGACTTCATGGTCTATAGATAATATAATCACTTCTCCAAATAATTGACAAATGAATTGCTATAGTGTGCTAGATGCGATCTCGAATTTAATCCATAAAACGACCAAAAGGATTAAAGCACAACAGTGCACATATCGGAAAGAATCCATCCATCATGGCGATATAAGACTCAAGGATTTGGGGACTCTGATTACGAATGGATATCTGATAGAGTCTGTAATTGTGATGCATGCGGATGAAGTTGCCAACAAGGAGGAGGAAATAACATATTTCAATGGTTTCCTTTGTAACACACACAAGACACATGGGGGTTTTGTTGTGTGCCACTGGCCGCAGCTGTAACATCTGTGTGCCGTCGGTTCAGCCCACGCTGCAACAGGCAACACAGGGGGTCAGAATTCGGCACAACACCGGCACGGGCACTGCAGGAATCGGGGGGTCAAGTCCAGGGAGCGGGTTGAATGTGGAAAAGGTGGAGGGAAGTCGTGTGGTAATAACTAAGGGTGGAAAAGGTCCTTTTTACGCATAAACCAAATGAAAAGGTTGCACTCCGTCCTGGCGCACGGGTGAATTCACTCGGATGGATTTTAAATCCAGAAGTAGGATACAATGTAACCGTCTCTATGAATACAGTTACAAAAAGATTTGCACTACATCCATGCACCTCATTTTTGCATTTTTTTTAACTTAATTTTGTACTTTAGGTTGCACTTTAGTTTGTTGTATTGTATATTTTGTATAGTGTTTGGACTTAATTATTTTTTACCTTTTTACTGTAGCACATTTTCAGGGGGCTCGTACAGAACCAAGCAGTTCACTGTTCACCCCCCCACCCCAACCACCTCCAATGTACAGCCCCCCCCCCCCCCCGACCTACCCAACCTCCTCCAATGTACAGTTTTTACGTCAAATGTATATAATACTCTCTTTTCTGGAATCTTTTTGTATCACAAACAGTACTGTATTTGCAAATCTGGTATGTCATAAATGTATAGATGTAGCAGTACTGTCTATCTGTATGTCATATATGTCCTGATGAATTGAAAATGGGGGACCCTGATGTAAACAAGACGAAAGTCTTTCTCTGGTCTGCATCCCCTTAACAATTGTGTGTATTGAGCCGTACTGTACTGTACCCATTCTGCAATCTGTTAATAAAGTTTTCAATCAATCAATCAATCAATCAATCAATCAATCAATCAATCAATGTGCATGTACTTTATATGTGACTGTGACAAATCAAACTAAACCTGAAACTCGAAACGGCCGTTACCTTTTCCACAACCTCCCCGCTGGATGAACAGCACGGGCGGCTGCTGTAACTTCTGCGCCCGGCTGCTGACTCTCTGGAGCTCGCAGATGTTCCTGTAGGACACGCCATCGCTGCCACACACGGGGTGGGTGGTTTTACACGCGCATATCCCGGTGGTCTTACTTCTCCTCCGGACGCTGATGGAGTATCCCACGCCGCCGGTGACCGAGCACTCCAGTCCGTCCGCGCACACCGAGTCCCCGAGTTTCCCGGCGCCGCCGCACACTTCGCCCTCTCCCGACGCGCACACGGAGCAGCAGCCGCAGGCATCGACCTGCTGTCCCGCGGAGCACTCCGAGGGCAGCCGGGGACACATCGAGGTGTCACACCGAGCGGGACATCCGATCACGTATCTGTTGGAGATCTGCGCGTCTACTGCGGGCATCGACGCAAAGACGACCGTTACGCACAGGAGCAGTGACCAAAACATTGTTGTATCCAAAAAGAAGGGTAACCGGCTAAGTGCTATAAAAGTAAACAAAATAAACGCATTAAAGTGCCCCACCAGTCCCTATCTGGTTGCAGTGCTTTGGGATATGAGCGCTTACTCAGTAGTTTGGGGGAGAATATAGTCGCTTCGGCTGGAGAGGGATTTGATAAAGGCTCCACTGGCACAGTGCACCATTACACGACTTTTTTCCCCCTTTTGCTGGCACTGCATTTATAAAAGCCCTACTCAATTCCACATGACCCGCCGCCGGCACACTTTCTATAGACAATAACAACAAGCGTTGTGATTGGTGTTGTGTGCGAGTGACGTCCTAAAAAATGGTAGAGGCGCTGATCTATTTCCAGCACCCTATTTTTGGTGAAAATGTGGACAGTGCTTGAGAGAGCTTGGTTTAGCCTATTCATTGTATGACACAAATATGAATGCACAATATACAGTTTATAGCGGAAGAGACAACAACCAAATAAATTTTTAGTTATTACTATTCTTACTACTACTACTACTACTACTACTACTACTACTACTACTACTACTACTACTACTACTACTACTACTACTACTACTACTACTACTACTACTACTACTACTAATACTTATTATTATTATTATTATTATTATTATTATTATTATTATTATTATTATTATTATTATTATTATTATTATTATTAGATTGTTCGTAACAATAACTAACAACAACAACAATGATAATATTAACAATAATGATAATATTATCATAATAGCATCATCATGAATGATCAATTACGTCAGTAAACAACCGCTAGACCCAGTGCAATATTTTCTAAACAAATAAACAAACAACAACACAGAGTTGGACCCAGTCTCAACACGAAATAATGTACAGGGTCGTCCGTGCATTATATGCATTATTAACCGCTTGCACTATTTACTCATTTATTTATGAACTAACTATAGTCACTATTGGCATCAACATAAAGCCCTGTGGCTATCCGGAAAGTCAGCAGAGATGTTGGGTGGATTATACAATGTATATGGAGTTAATGAAGCACTTTATGCACACAGGCTATTCAGTCGAATTGAAAAATTGCTTAGGAAGACATCACTTCTCCATTCATGATGCTCTCATCCCATTTCTGTGGTAGAAACAAGCTGCCAGTGCCAAGTAAACAACAGAGTACAGCAACTTCCAATGGGCCTGGTCTACAAGATACACTACACGACTAAGGTACCCATTGTAAGATTCTGATCAAACTGGCCAGTATCACGTCTTCGTCTGTTTGGCTCTCCATCCAATTCCTCTGCGTTGTGTACTTTTAATGGTCCTGACGTCTCCGATACTGGTAGATAAGATCCTTATCTCCCCCCCGTTAGTGCAATCCGTAAACCATAATACTTCTCCACCTCCGTAAGAATTCGACACTTCGACACTGTGAGATACCTTATGAGGAAAAGCGTTGTTTATTGCTATAAACAGAACCTCCTAATCAGATGTTATCAGATGTTATCAAATTGTATCGTCCTTGAAGAGTCTATTCTAATGATCTCTCGGTGTGTTCAGATTGTCCTTTTGTTATTCAGTCCAATAGTGGTCAGGCCTAGTCGTTAGCCTAAGACCATCCTCGTGGTAGCCGAAGCTACTGGTGATGTGCCATTCTCCCCCCCCCCCCCCCCCCCTCTCTCTCAATGAGAGGAGAGAGTCTCTTCTGGTTTCTTCCCTCTTAGTCTCAGTCAGATTTTAGTCTGCCTTACACCCGGAAACACCGTTCGACTTATAGAGGTTCGTCGTCGCAACGACGGCCCCGCCTTCTGGTTGTCATGCGACGTGTTGTCATGACAACTGCATAACCTTTAACACTAATAAACTCACGTTTCATTAAGATGAACCTCTCTCCCTCCTGTCCTGGGAGACAGTACCCTCTAATCTCAGATGTTCTTCTAAGGAATTCATAACAAAACCCTCGCTGACGCGGCCTGTGCCTGTGAAACCACTGGTTCCACCACCGTTCTATCACCGTCTCCTGCTTCCATGCACATTTCGATCTACCATTTTAGCTGTGGTCATCTCTCCCCAATCTATACATCACATACATTGAAAAAGCACCGTTTTCTCTCACCATGTACATGTCAAAATACTTCCCAAAGGTCACAACACCAGAGGGAGCTCCACAAATCATGTTAAACCCAGATTCGGCTCAAACAAGGGACTAAACACGTTTCGCAATTATGCCACATCAATGTGGAACGCCCTACCCACAGCTGTAAAGGAATGTGAATCACTACCCACTTTCAAAATCACTCTCAAAGAGCACCTACGGGAGACTGCAATTCGAAACTGGCCCCTGTAAATGTCCTAACCCAACCCCCTCCAATGTACAGTTACCCCCACCCCACCCCACCTACCCAACCCCCCCTCCCCACCCCACCTATCCCAACCTCCTCCAATGTACAGTTTCTTCCCCCTCAAATGTATATACTCTCTTTTTTAGACCCTTTTTGTATCACAAACAGTACTGTATTTGTAGATCTGGTATGTCATAAATGTCTAGATGTATTACAGTACTGTCTATCTGTATGTCATGTATGTCATATATGTTATGATGAATTGAAAATGGGGGACCCTGATGTAAACAAGACGAAAGTCTTTCCCTGGTCTGCATCCCCTTAACAATTGTGTGTATTGAGCCGTACTGTATTGTACCCATTCTGCAATCTGTTAATAAAATGTTCAATCAATCAAACGTTTCAGGAATAATAGCTGAATGAATCATATCTTCCAAGTGTATAATCACAAGCATCTGTTGTTTCAACGCATATCGATTCAAATCACTAATAAAACGCTTAAACGTGTGCTTTCTCAATCGCGGGACGATTGTTTTTCGTAAGTGGCATCAACTAGTGCGTAAATATCACACAGCTGCCCGAGTGGAACCGACGACAGTTTGAAAGGAGGACATTCCAGTATTACGGCTACATGGGGATTTCGCCGGTTTATATTATAGGTAGTGGAGGCTAAAGAGAACAACACATCTCTGTAAAGGTTTATATTAGTGGAGGCTAAAGAGAACAACACATCTCTGTAAAGGTCAGAGGCCTGCGGTGCCCCGTAAACGTCCTGATAAACACTGGGCCAATGAATCACTGTCATAAATCGCTCTGACACAATGACATTAGTTATGGGCTCTTGGTCGTTTTAATGACTCTTGCATTTAATGAGGTGGTTGAATGGACGAGCACTTCCCTGGACTACTGCTGGGACAGGGGGGCTTTCTCAGGGGCAGTTAAAGAGGGGTACCGGGGTGTAAGGGAATCATATTGCCATGATATTGACTTGGACCTACAAGCCCTGACTAAGCAGTGAGTCATTTGTTCTGAGCAGAGTGAGAAGGCAGGGAAGATATATTATATATCGTATTATAGGTTATGTGCATCTAAAAGCATCCCAGTGTGTTGATACAAAATGCAAAGACAATGACATAGAAAAATGCACCCTGGTGGAAGAAGCAGAGTGACAATAAGCGGCACAACGCTGATTAAACTATTCACCCGTTCATAGGTGGAAGTAGATCCTCACTTGTGTCCTTGTCGATAAAGCAAAAACCAAATGAGAAATGAAGATGGCAAAAAGCTCTTTAGCTATTATGCTTGATGCTATCTTTTCGTTGTAGCCCTACATATAGTGTTCTATGGGAAGACATGTATTGATCAGGACACATTCCTAAAACGAAACGAGCCTATTCCACAAAGTCACATGACCCCTCTGAGATATTGTACTCTATACTCTCATGGCGAAGGAGAAGGACACAGAGGACTAACGATGGGAAAATATTCAGATGAAAACGACCTCATCGTGTAAGGAACACCCATTCTCAAACCAAGAGCCCCATTATGGCTCTGGTGGGGGGAGAGATCACAGAGACCTCAATGTGTCCGTCCTAGGTTCTGCACATTGGTCTTGGTTTGAGAATGGGAGTTTCTTATGTATGAGGCGTGGCCGCGTGCCTATCGAGAGTCCAACTGGATCTTTATACGTCTCTCCACTTGAAGCCACATCAAAGTCTCCCTCCCCCTCCTGAAGGGCCAAAAAAAGAGGAGAGAGAGCACAGAGCTTGAGCGGATAGAACGGGGCCTTTACTGAGTGTGTCGTGGTCATTTCCGTGGCTTTTTTCGGCGACTTTTGATCATGTTGTCGACCGTGGGAATGAGCATTGGAATAAGCACTGTTTTAACGAGTGGTCGCCGGCCAGTTTATGTTCTACCAGCACTGCAGTCCAAATATAAACCATCCATGAATGTAGATTTGGAGTGGCCCTTCTATCCAGCCCAGTTCTATGGAGGGAGGTACAGTATATGCCGGAGCTAAATGACGAGAGCGTTGAGAGCTGTATATATCCACCTCTGATTGATTGATTGATTGATTGATTGATTGATTGATTGAAAACTTTATTAACAGATTGCAGAATGGGTACAGTACAGTACAGCTCAATACATACAATTGTTAAGGGGACGCAGACCAGAGAAAGACTTTCGTCTTGTTTACATCAGGGTCCCCCATTTCAATTCATCATAACATATATGACATACACGACATACAGATAGACAGTACTGCTACATCTATACATTTATGACATACCAGATACAGTACTGTTTGTGATACAAAAATAGTCTAGAAAAGAGAGTATATACATTTGATGTAGAAACTGTACATTGGAGGAGGTTTGGTAGGTGGGGTGGGGGTGGGGGGGGCTGTATATTGGAGGTGGTTGGGTGGGTGGGGTGGGGACACTGTACAAGTACAACTGTACAAGCAAAACTGTACATTGGAATATTGACAAGACCATACTTGGTCATTTACTGTACATTGGAGGGGGTTGGGTTAGGACATTTACAGGGGCCAGTTTCGAATTGCAGTCTCCCGTAGGTGTTCTTTGAGAGTGGTTTTGAAAGTGGGTAGTGATTCACATTCCTTTACAGCTTTGGGTAGGGCGTTCCACATTGATGTGGCATAATTGCGAAACGTGTTTTAGTCCCTTGTTTGAGCCGAATCTGGGTTTAATATGATTTGTGGAGCTCCCTCTGGTGTTGTGGTCGTGGTATTCACTGACCTTTGGGAAGTATTTCTCTCTCTTCTCTACTGGCCCCCAGAGGCCAGCCTGGCCCAGCCATAATGTCGTCCTGGCTTTCTGATCATAGATATATATAGAACACTAGATAGCTTACCCGCGCTGCCGGCCAATGGAGAGCGACGTCGTCGTAGGGCGGCCATCTTGCCCCAGGCAGCTCAGCTACTGATAACATTAACGTCTACTTTTTTATTTTAATGTCTGTTTTTTTTTCAAACCGCTTGAATCATAGCCACGTTAATAATGCTGTTAATAAACCAAACCGTTTGTAAATCCGTCAATATTTCAGCGAGTTATGAGTATTTTTGTCTGTGCAGATCACTCACCCTCACTCAAGTCTGACTGGGGCAAGATGGCGGCGGTTCAGCGACGCTGGTGACTCCGCCTTAAGCTATCTAGTGTTCTATATATCTATGTTTCTGATACCTTCTTGCGCTGTCCGCTTACGTAACAGAATGACATCACCTTTACGTCTCCCTCGAACATCTGACATCGTCGGCCCTTTGCTATAGAGACAATCGCTATATTGGAATTCTATGGCATGACGAACAAGCACAGGCGCACCAGAGACCACGTCGGACAGGCTCACATAGAGTGCTGATAGATTTATTATCCTGAAGTTGACCAAGTGGTCACAGAACAGCTATAATAATGGTGTCCAGATAGTGACCTGGCTAGAATTCACCATCTGGACGCCATATTATAGCTGCTCTGTGACCAATCGGTCAACTTCAGGACAATAAATCTATCAGCACTCTATATGTGAGGTTGGGCTTGTATACATGATCCAGTCCAGTACTGATGTACACTCACTGGTCAAGTCGTGTGACCAGGGGCGTAGCTGTAGATTCTGGGCCCCATGAAAGAATGTATTTGTAGGCCCCCAGTGAAAGGCGAGCGCGCGTAAGCACCATTTATTTATTGATGAAAACGCATAATATGGTTTTTTTACCTATACATTCGGATCAGCAGTTCAGCACCTGCACTGTTGGTGGGTGAGCCTAGTAAAGGATGTCACATTGCGTTCATCTTCAATGAATGGACCAATGCAATAGTCTACCAAAGCCCCCCCCCTCTCTCTATATATCTCTCTCACACACACACACACACACACACACACACACACACACACACACACACACACACACACACACACACACACACACACACACACACACACACACACACACACACTTCAGAAACAAACAATGAGAGCATCAATAATACACCTGAGTGATGTCTAGTAAAAAAAATAAAAAAAATTGCAAATACAGTACTGTTTGTGATACAAAAAGAGTCCAGAAAAGAGAGAGTATACATTTGACGTAGAAACTGTACATTGGAGGTTGGGTAGGTGGGGTGGGGTAGGGGACACTGTACACTGTGAAAGGTTTTAAATTTGACAACTGTTACATCGATTGGTTTGATTGATTGATTGAAAATTGTATTAACAGATTGCAGAATGGGTACAGTACAGCTCAATACATACAATTGTTAAGGGGATGCAGACCAGAGAAAGACTTTTGTCTTGTTTACATCAGGGTCCCCCATTTTCAATTCATCATAACATATATGACATACATGACATCAGGGACGTGCACAGGACTTTAGAGGGGCAGGTGCTCAAAGGCTGAAAAGGGCACTATACCTGTGTGTGTAATAACCGTAGCGCGCAAGCCGATTTTTAAGGGCCCTTTTCGGGTGGGGGGGGGGCCCCTTTTTATGCTTTTTGGGGGGTTTTGGTGATCAAATATTGAACTATAATAATCAGTGCAGGAGCTCACTTATCCTTGAAAGACACTTTTATCACTGACTTAAAAGGCCCATACATCTCCATAAATGTTCAGGGGGGAGGGAATAAGTGCTTACCCTACAGACCCCAAGAAGTGCTGTATATTCTGTATTGTTTAATATAAATGCATTTTTTTTATTCCGACCCGATTTGTATTTGAGATTCCCAAATCCCATCGGACTTGACTTCTTCGTGTCCCTCAGTGAGTGTAATACCAGCATTCAACTGTATGTCACCACCCACGCTATGCATAAAATATATAGGTCCGTGGAGACGTGAAGAGGCCGTGCAAACTGCAATGGAATATGGGGCATCTCTCTCTCTTTACCTAATATTTTGATTCCATCCTGACATTTTTCAGTTGGAAGGGCAGTCTATATGCGTAACGGTAAAAATAAATAAAATAAAAAATCTTTAAAAAAAATAAACTTTCAAAAAGGGCACTTTTTTACGAGGCTCAAAAAGGCAGGTACTCAAGCACCCCTTGGGCTCTATGTGTGCACCTGCACACACTGCACGTGCCTGGGAGTGTTGAGATAAGAGACTCTGTATAGGATTGTTAGTAACTGTCTAACTGTACATATGACTGTTTACCAGTGGTGCAGTCGTAATATGGGAACTGGTTACACGCCACGTGCACGACGCCCGCTCCCGCACACGCACATACTGTTCCCTCAGTTGCGCACAGAACAGATGATTATTATGCATAACAATGGAGATCAAGCAGCCCCCCACCTTCTCGTAGGTTCCTATTATTATGCAAAGTCTAGGTGAGAAGTGCCGGCCGCCGGCCGGGTAGCTTTCTACAACCAAAGGAACAGCACTCGCCACAAACACCATAGGCGCACAATCCTTCACATTGGGATCGCAGATGATGGTATCTGCCATCTTCTCTACACCTTTAGTGGACAGAAGCCCATTACTGAAAAGGCATGAACTGCAGGTTCCCGTGCGTCTTGCACTGACATGTTTCCCTGTCAGCTTCAGTTGGTGCTACAACCCAAAATGGCCAAAATGCCTCGCAGAGATCTCAGCTGGTATGGTATGACAGTCAGGTATTGCACGTGATTGAAGAAAAGGTCGGTGCAATTAGATATAGCAACATGGAGATACGTTGAGGAATCTATCTGGACAGAGACAGAGACAGACAGAGACAGGCAGAGATATTAATGTAACGAAAACCTTAAATGGATTGAAGTGTATACTTACCTAAAATGTAGACAAGTATTGCAATGAATTACAGTTATTAAGACAATAGAATGCCTGAAACATAATACAAAGTATCCTATACTTACCCGATTACCTGAAATTACCTTGTCATACTTACCTGAAACTAAATTGAAGAATGTGAGACAGACAGACAGAGAGAGAGAGACAGAGACAGATAATTATTATAATGCAAATCTTATAGACCTTTTCAACTTGACAATATAAACATTCTAAATGGCCCCATTTGTGTTTCCTGTTGCAATGTTTGATAATACAGTATCTGAAGTAAACATAGGACAAAGCTGTGGAATTCGAATGAAAAGGTATATAGACGACACTTTATAATAATGATCAATTACTGTGTAATGTATATTTACACAAGAGGGTGATCAATTGATACATCACGGGTGTGATGCGGCAGGACAGAGGTATTTTTTATTTGAAATCTTTATTTCGAACATGTAAATACAAACAAAATAAAACAAAAACAAATCATTAATCTCTAGCAATGAAATGGATTTTTTTTAAACAAAAACAAAACAAAAAAAAGAGAAGGTAACTCAATTTACATGTTCGAAAAGGAGTAGGAAGAAGTATACACTTATTTAATCCTACCCCTTTTCCACTACTCAAAATGAATGTAATTTCTTACTAATAAAACCATACAAAACAAATATATATATACAAATATATGCAAAACATTAAAAAAAACAATATATATATAAAACATAAAGAAAAGAAAAGAAACATTTTAAAACCAGTGAATGTCAAATCCCTTCCTCATCCCTGTACCTCGTGAAAATAATTTCTTTATAACTCAGTTTGAAGTGTCTTATGTTTGGACATTGCTTTAGCACAATATTCAGACTGTTCCACAGTTTCACTCCACATATGGAAATGCAATGTCCTCTCCTGCTAGTATGTACACTAAGAACTTTAAGTTGAGTTCTCCCCTCAGATTATAACCCCCCTGAATGAATGAATGAATGAATGAATGAATGAATGAATGAATGAATGAATGAATGAATGAATGAATGAATGAATGAATGAAAGAAAACGTTATTTAACATATTGCAGAATGGGTACAAATTAAATACAGTATGGCTCAATACAAACAATTGTTAAGGGGATGCAGACCAGAGAAAGACGTTTGTCTTGTTTACATCAGGGTCCCCCATTTTCAATTCATCAAGACATTTATGACACACACAACATACATGACATTATGACATTTATGGCATAGGGACATACATGACATACAGGTATGTACCTCTCTTTCAAGGAACAGTTTTTGAATGTTTCCTGTAAGTTACCTTTTGCTTTATACATTGTTTGTGCCGTTTTAACTTGAATGTTTTTTACTTTAAAAATAGTATGTTTGTGTGATCACAATATCCTGCATTGTGAACTATCCTTTATTGATTGATTGATTGATTGATTGATTGATTGATTGATTGATTGATTGAACATTTTATTAACAGATTGCAGAATGGGTACAATACAGTACAGCTCAATACACACAATTGTTAAGGGGATGCAGACCAGAGAAAGACGTTTCTCTTGTTTACATCAGGGTCCCCCATTTTCAATTCATCATAACATATGACATACATGACATACAGATACACAGTACTGCTACATCTATACATTTATGACATATCAGATTTACAAATACAGTACTGTTTGTGATAAAAAAGCGTAAAAAAATTTAATTAAAATAAAAGAGTATACATTTGACGAAGAAACTGTACTTCGGGGTAGAATGCAGGGGGAGGGGGCTGTAAGCTGAGTGGGGTTGTTCTTTGACGCTTTCCACCAATCCTCGCAGGCGGACGCAGCCTCATCTACATATATTTCCCAGACTTCCTCTCCAGTCCTTCAGCGTGGAGCTTGTGGTTGACGGTATAAACAGCTCAGCGCTTCAGGGTCTCTTTGTCGAAGCTTCGGCTAGACATAATACTAAAATTGGAACGATACAGAGAAGATTAGCATGGCCCCTCGTACACACGAGACATTATACATAGTCTCTCTGCATAAAAACCACGGCCGAGAGGGAGCTGTCTGGGAACCACCCCGTTCTGCCCGACAGTGTGTGGGTATCGCTTTCTCTGCCTTTTGGCTGAGATCAAGTGTGTTTCTCCTCTGCGCCTCCTCCTCTCGGCTGCACCTGGGGTCAACCGGGGCTTCCCTCCTCCTTAGTGACCCGGGGTAATACCCGACGTGTCCTAAACTGAGCTTCTTGTGTGAGAAACTACCAGTTATGAAGCCAGTGGAGTGTCTAAGCAGCGGCTGTAGGGCGAGACGCAGAGGAGACTACACTTATAAATGAATGAAAACTTTATTTAACAGGTTGCAGAATGGGCTCAATACACACAATTGATAAGGGGATGCACTATACCTGTGTGTGTAATAACCGAGCGCAAGCCGATTTTTAAGGGCCCTTTTCGGGTGGGGGGGCCCCCTTTTTATGCTTTTTGGGGGGTTTTGGTGATCAAATATTGAATATTGAACTATAATAATCAGTGCAGGAGCTCACTTATCCTTGAAAGACACTTTTATCACTGACTTAAAAGGCCCATACATCTCCATAAATGTTCAGGGGGGAGGGAATAAGTGCTTACCCTACAGACCCCAGGAAGTGCTGTATATTCGGTATTGTTTAATATAAATGCATTTTTTTATTCCGACCCGATTTGTATTTGAGATTCCCAAATCCCATCGGACTTGACTTCTTCGTGTCCCTCAGTGAGTGTAATACCAGCATTCAACTGTATGCAGCACAGCGGTTTCTATCATCATCATCACCACCCACGCTATGCATAAAATATATAGGTCCGTGGAGAGGCACGCTGAGGAGGCCGTGCAAACTGCAATGGAATACGGGGCATCTCTCTCTCTTTACCTAATATTTTGATTCTATCCTGACATTTTTCAGTTGGAAGGGCAGTCTATATGCGTAACGGTAAAAATAAATTAAATAAAAAAACTTTAAAAAAAATGTTTTTTCAAAAAGGGCACTTTTTTATGAGGCTCAAAAAGGCAGGTGCTCAAGCACCCCTTGGGCTCTATGTGTGCACGTGCCTGCATGACATACAGATAGACAGTACTGCTACATCTATACATTTATGACATACCAGATTTGCAAATACAGTACTGTTTGTGATACGAAAAGAGTCCAGAAAAGAGAGTATATACATTTGACATAGAAACTGTACATTGGAGGAGGTTGGGGGGGGGGGGGGGGAGGTTGGGTAGGAGGAGTGGGTGAGGGACACTGTACAACTGAACAAGCAAAACTGTACATTGGAATATCGACAAGACCATACTTGGTCATTTACTGTACATTGGGGGGGGGGGGTTATGTTAGGACATTTACAGGGGCCAGTTTAGAATTGCAGTCTCCCGTAGGTGTTTTTTGAGAGTGTTTTTGAACGTGGGTAGTGATTCACATTCCTTTACAGCTTTGGGTAGGGCGTTCCACATTGATGTGGCATAATTGCGACCGGAGTAGGCATAGCTCACATTAATGTTAAGATTAAGTAGCTCTCGTCACATGTTGGAGACTCCTGCTTTAGAGAGTTCTCTCAATCTTTAGCATCCCTCCAGCTCTGTACGGTGGTGGGTCTGAAATGCCGTGTCACGTTCTCATTTTTACCACCAGAGGGCAGAGTGGGCCTCTCTGAGAGGAAGAGCCTCACAAAAAAAAGAAAAAAAAATTGTTGGTGACAATGGGGACATGTATATTTTCAACCATTTTAAAGGGTACATTTTATGCATAATTTCAACAATTATGATTTCATTGAATCTGTGTGTTGGTTAAGTGTTTTCTTTTTCTCATTTTAATAATTTATTTCCCAACACCTCTTTCTTCCCTTGTATTCAACACAGCATTCTTCAGTGGCATCAGCACACATTAATACAATTGGGCTTATTGGATCCACATGCATCTCAGATTTCCAGTCATACCCAATTCATGCCATTGCACGACAGTATGCAGAAATAATCAAATACACAAAGTGTAGAATAGCTGTAGCAGGCTACACTGCATGCAGGACAAAAGCTACACAAGATTAGCATAAAGTGGGCATGTCTGTAAAGGAGAGACCCATAGAACCCATATTCATTCCGATATCTTGAGGTGAAAGGTCAAGGGACCCCTTTGAAAATGGCCATGCCAGTGCCTTGCCTAACTTTGGAGCATTTTTATTTAACCCCTACAGACAAGGTTGCTACCAACGGACTCCTAGGTGGTCTAGTTTCATGATACCAGTATCCCCACCTCTAGCTTCAGAATTCAGCCTCTGAAAAGACCGTAGTTAGCCAAGGAGGATTCATCTTCCATTGAGAATAGATGTTTCCCCCCCATGCTATGCATTATAGGGGTAGTGATAACTTTTCTTTTATGCAAAAATAACACATTCAAATGTGTGCTTGTGATGTTATAAAAAAAAAAAAAAAAAAAAAAAAAAAAACTCAGTTGAGGAATTCATAATAATAAAATAAATGCATAACGGGCAAAGATATAAAATAACAATGCGCCCGGGTCACTTTTGACCAAGGGTTAAGCTGAATCCCAAGCATCCTCGACAACAAGCAAATTTTCAATGTGTTTATTTATTTCAAGTCATCCACATAATAAATAATGACAATTCAAATCAATTACACAAAAAGGGGGTTAAAATAGCTTTGCTTTGTTGGATTGAAAAAAAAAACAGGCACTTTTAAACAACTAGTTTACATTTAGCAAGACCACAGTGGGGATTGTTAAAAAGACTTGGAAGCAGTAGCAGCAGCCTAGGCTACTACTAGGAGAACCCTCACTATTTGGCAACACAGGCACCAGGATGAATACAAGGAAACATCTAATAGCACAACAACAAAAAACTATATACAGCTGTCATGTCCATGTAAAACAGATATACACACATAAACCGGTGCTCACACACACAACATACACACAAAGTGCAGTCACGTCAAGAGCATTAATGAGAAGCAAATCCCAGGGGAATCATCAACGTGTTAGTGTGCAACAGAGAGGCGTCCGAGAACAAAACTATACATTTTAAATGTAATCTGAAAATCTCTGCATGGTAATCAAGAGATGAGACTCGAGTCTCGAAAGCGCAGATTAAGGTACTTGATCCGACTGTTTTAATCCAGCTCCCCAGAGCAGAGCGGATGATCGAAGATCAACCCTCGACCAAATAATTCCCAATGACTTGAAAAGGCTAAATAAATGAAAAGGTCTACAACACGTCAAAATGGTGCATTTTCCATTCAGTAGTGTCCTTTGTTGTGCCTCGACAACATCCTCCAGGTAGATTTAAATGGATTCGATGATAAATTGGATTCAGATTCTGAACCGATTCCAGATTGTCATTCTTATATTGGGGTTCATCCAACAACTACCAGGACATTATGAAAGAGATGATGGAAGATGGGCCCTGTTTTCTGTACAGAAATGGAGGTTAGAGCAACAAGTCGTCAGAGAGGGATAGGTGTAACTGTAGGGAGGGAAAACAACATTAACCTGCTACCTCTGTATTTAGTGAAGAAACAGTTTGGGACAGTCAGGCTCAATTCAGTTTTTTAGTTTTTTAAATCACAGACAATCTCATCCACAAGTCATTCACACAGGTTTTTAAACTAACAGCTTATAGTTTAGCCTAAGTTTTCAATTAGACGTTACACAACAAGTTAAAGGTGACACAATAGTCAAGGATTTGGCAAATTAAATACAAACAAAATGTGTCAAAGTCATTGGTACCATTACTCAATGTGTTACATGTGTCCAGTTACGAGTGATGCTCACAGTTCACTGCACACACCAACTCGAGGTTGACCGTTAATACATTTGGTCAAACATATTATACACACACTGGGTCATATACAGGACCAGTATCACAGACATGTATTAAGCATAGGCCTAGTCGAACAAGCTTTCTTCCAATGGGAATTCCCACTGGAACAAGACTAGGCTTAATCCATGCATGTAAGTTGCCCTATATAACATATCACAAGTCAAGAGTAGTACAATTCTGACAGTGGATGTATGAAATGACCACACGATTTTGCATTAGTAGAGGTTAGAGAAGCAGTGGAACCCATGTCCTCATGTTGGGACACCTTTTCGTCATTAGGAAACAGCTGGCACAAACAAAAGCTCCCTTATTTTAATTGGCACAAAGTGGTTTATAAAAATGTTGGGGGCGCCACAAATATATGTGCCTATGTAGTCAAACTATGCAGATTAAAATAAAGCTATCTTGGTTGCATTTTAATCAACATAAGCAAATAACATTGTTTTCTGACAACATCGACCCTATTATAAGTAAATAAATAAACCGTTCAAAACAATAGCAGGCAGGTGGGGGGGGGGGGAGGGCTGCCTGAATTAGTGGGTCATTTTTGGCGCGCACACCATAGAGTCCAGTCCCGACTCCACCTCCTCTGTGTCCCTGCAGGACGCTGGTAGAGAGAGAGCATCAGTCTGCCATTTGGCTGCATGGCCGGCTTGGATGACCGCCATTTGGCTTGGATCAACTTTGGCTTGGAACCCAGAGCCTGCTTTAGTGTCATAAAGTCCCCCCCCGTGTTAACGCCGCTTCCCCCTGATCCCTTTCTACAGCATCGCTCCAGACCAGTGACTAGTATTTGAAAAAAAAAAAGGTCCGGAGGTCCGAGGGTTCAGACCTCACTGACCGGCAGTTCGGCGTCGTCCAGGTTCAGGGGCGGTTCGTCGGGCCGGTAGGGCTCGAAGCTGCTGCGCCGTCGCCACGGCGACTCCAGGTCGTCGGCGGTCGTGGTGGATGCCGGCGGCGGGTCGCGGGGGGGGATCACTTGGCCAGTCTTTGCGTCTCCTGCTGCAGGGACCGGCGCGGTGGCTGGGCGTGGTGGCTGGGCCGCGGCAGCAGGCTCATGAAGTGCTCGCTGTCCCAGGCCAGGCTGCGGCCGTGCGCCGCCCGCGACAGCAGCAGACCCCCCCCACTCGGGGTAGCAGCCGGGGGGTGGCACGGCAGATATGGGCGAACGAGGGAGGGGGGGCCCCGAGGGGCTACGGTAGAATGTGGAGGGAGAGGAGCGGCCACTGTGTTCCTGGAGAGAGAGAGAGAGAGAGGGGGGGGAGGGAGAGAGAGAGAGATAAAGAGAGGGAGAGAAAGAGAGGGAGAGAAAGAGGGGGAGAGGGAGAGATAGGGAAAGAGAGAAAGGGAAAGAGGGATGAGAAAGAGGAGAGAAAGATAGAAAGATAAAGAGGGAGAGAAAGAAGGGGAGAGAGGGAGAGATAGGAAAAGAGAGAAAGGGAAGAAAGGGAAAGAGGGATGAGAAAAAGAGGAGACAGAGAGAGATAAAGAGAGGGAGAGAAAGAGGGGGAGGGAGAGATAGGGAAAGAGAGAAAGGGAAAGAGGGATGAGAAAGAGGAGAGAGAAAGATAAAGAGAGGGAGAGAAAGAGGGGGAGGGAGAGATAGGAAAAGAGAGAAAGGGAAAGAGGGATGAGAAAGAGAGGAGACAGAGAGAGAGATAAAGAGAGGGAGAAAGAGGGGGAGAGGGAGAGATAGGGAAAGAGAGAAAGGGAAAGAGGGATGAGAAAGAGGAGAGAGAAAGATAGAAAGATAAAGAGAGGGAGAGAAAGAGGGGGAGAGGGAGAGATAGGAAAAGAGAGAAAGGGAAAGAGGGATGAGAAAGAGAGGAGACAGAGAGATATAAAGAGAGGGAGAGAAAGAGGGGGAGAGGGAGAGATAGGGAAAGAGAAAGGGAAAGAGGGATGAGAAAGAGGAGAGAGAAAGATAAAGAGGGAGAGATATGGAAAGAGAGAAAGGGAAAGAGGGATGATAAAGAGGAGAGAGAGAAAGATAGAAAAATAAAGAAAGGGAGAGAAAGAGGGGGAGAGATAGGGAAAGAGAGAAAGGGAAAGAGGGATGAGAAAGATAGGAGAGAGAGAGCGACAAAGAGAGGGAAAGAAAGAGGGGGAGAGGGAGAGATAGGGAAAGAGAGAAGGGGAAAGAGGGATGAGAAAGAGGAGAGAGAAAGAAAAGAGGGAGGGAGAAAAGAGAAAGAGAAGAGGTAGAGAGGGTGGAGAGAGAGAGAGAGAGAGAGAGAGAGAGAGAGAGAGAGAGAGAGAGACAGTCAGTCAGTCTAATAAGGCTTCACATGCACAGTGAAAAATAGGTACATCAAAATTAGCTCACTTAGAAATAAAAGGGTTAATACAGACTCCGCAGCAGCAGCAGCAGCACAGGGCCTGGAGCAGCCGCAGCAACGTGTTGAAAGATGTGGGGAGTGGTTGTAGTGGTGGAAGCTGAAGGGAGGAGCCGGGATAGAGAGTAACAGTGGTAGTGGTAGTAGTAGTAGAAGTAGTAGTAGTAGTAGTAGTAGTAATAGTAGTAGCAGCAGCAGCAGCAGCAGCAGTAGTAGTAGTAGTAGTAGTAGTAGTAGTAGTAGTAGTAGTAGCAGTGTCGTCAGATTATAGCTTGGTAGTTGCAGGAGTAGGCAGAAGAAGAAGACAGATGGTTTTTAAGAAGCAGTGGTTGGTTGTGGCAGGGATCGTTTTTTCAGAGTCAACACATCACTGTCCGATTTCACTCTCTGAAAGGAAAGACAAGGGGAGAAAATAGAGACAACGGCAGAGGGAATGACAGCCGTAAAAAACACTGGAAAATGTATGAGAATACCTGCGATAAATAAGTTTGATTTAGAAATACCCATGAGATATTTAGTATTAAGTATTTAGTCAGTAATAAAAAAAAAACCCTGTTTAACACTTTGAGTGCCACTCACAAGATTTCTCGGATTTTTTTTTTTTTTTTAGCGATCTGAAAAAATTATTGCATCACCCGAGCCTACCCGAGTATAGCCGAGCGGCGCCGGCGATCACTGTGGAAAAAAGCGCCCCCTGTCGTCTCCCAAGATGACATAAGTGATTTTGGAATGGACTCAATGAAAATGAATGGGGAAAAAAATCCGGTACTCCACATTTTCCAGTCCACTGATCCAGCCGGGGTTACCACAGTTCATTCTGGAACCTCAGATCCCCGCTGATCATGGAGTTCTACAGTATCGCGTTGGATCCATACACGTATCAATTTTTTCGTTTGGTGATCAGGAATTGGAATATACCAGTTGGATACCATCTGATGTCAGGTAAGGACTCTATGTTATCAGTGTTAGGATAATCAGAGTAAGTTTGATGAAGATATAGGCTGTTTTGTGAAATGTCTTCTTTCGGTTTCACTGTAAAAGTCAGAGAGGAAATCAACGAGGTGATTATCCGCGCGCGGCCGTAATGTGCTTGCGTGCACGTATAATATTGATCATCTAGCGTTTATTTGAAAACGATTCATAAAAAGGCAGACGAATATCAACGTTGTGGAATATTCCACTAAAAGACGATTTTCATAGAATGCTCCAGAATGAGCTGTTTTTTTATATCAAAACGGGGGCTTTTCTAACTGCTCTGAAACGGAAACGATGCGATAAAAAAACAATCTGCCTTGACAGCACTGACTGGAAAATAGTCTTTGATAATGCGATGGGCAGATTAGACACATAGCCATAATTTAAAACATAGATTAGGCGATATTAACGTTAACATTGGCGCCGATGGTGGCATTCAGCCGGTAAAAAGGAAAACCAGGCGTGGCGCTCAAAGTGTTAATATGATACTAAAAAAAAACTGTTTAGTTGTAAATACAGAAGCCAGTGTCTTGTCAGTGTGTGACAGAGAGAGAGTGGACATACAGGCAGTGGACAGGTGGGAGCAGGAGAGACAAGCAGGAGGTCACACATCTAAGACAGATACACAGCTGCATCGCACTGCAGAGAGAGAGAACACAAGGTCAAAGGAGACAGACAGAGAGAGAGACACACACACACACACTGCAGAGAGAGAGAACACAAGGTGAAAGGGGACAGACAGAGAGACCAGAGAGAGAGACACACACACACACACTGCAGAGAGAACACAAGGTGAAAGGGGACAGACAGAGAGAGAGACACACTGTAGAAAGATAATACAAGGTGAAAGGGTACAGACTAGGGATGTCCGATATTGGCATAAAAATGTTTTGAAAAAAAATCGGAAAATATCGGTATCGGTTTTCAAATTTTTTCTTTTACATTTATTTTACCTTTATTTACCCAGGCAAGCAAGTAAGAACAAATTATTATTTTATTTATTGTCAAAGTATGCATAATGTTGTGTTAATTACACGACAAGAGATATGTAATGTTAATTACCTGAATTATTCAGTTTTGGGGGGGGGGGAACCCTGCATATATCGGTATCGGAAATTAAGAGTTGGACAATATCGGTATCGGTAAAAAAGCCAATATCGAGCATCCCTGGTACAGACGGAGACAAGAGAGAGAGACACACACCAAGTGATACAGATAGGAGGAGATAGGGAACGGGTCTGTGGAACAAAGTTTTAGGGCGTAGCTGCTCAGCTAGAGGTAGTGCAGTGTGTGTGTGTGTGTTTGTGAAGCTAGAAGGCGAGTCAGCATGTGGGTGTGCGCGCACATGCGGATTAACACACGTACAAGTATTTGCCCACCAAAGGTGTGAATATTAGCGTGTTACAGAACTCACACATGGAGGTATATTGGATAACAGTGAGGCCTGTATCATAACCAAACTATGGAAGTGGGCGGGAAGCAGTGGCTGCAGACACATCTATGGTTGTTATGAAGCTGTATTCAGAGCAGACCAGGGCAAAAAGATGACCAGATGCTCGTTATTATACCATTATTATTATTATTATTATTTGATCACAGTGGCCTAAGTCAAGCTCACTTCATACCAAATATTTTTAAACTTAATATACACATAACTACCCTTTTGCCCAGGGCCTGAGTGGGAGAGCAGAGTGAATTCATGGAAGTGAACTTTTGAGGCGAGGTGAAGGAGAGGAAGAGGGAGAGCAGAGGAGGAAGATAAGTAGAGGAGAGGAGCAGAGGGTGGAGGGAGCCATACTGTATATAGTTTGGTTTGTCACAGTAATATATACACATTGTGTGTATATATACACACACACAGACACACATTAGGGGTGTTTTCTTTTAGAAAGGAGGTCTGGATGGGTTCACGAGGGACCGCTCCGACCCGCTCCTGTGACTGTTTAAAACCAAAAAGAAGGGCCAGCCAGTGAGTGGAAACACAGCATAAAATATATAAAAAAATTAAATCAAATAAAAAGGTGAGCTTTAGTTGAAGGAGAGGGGGGGGGGGGGGAGGGGTGGGTGTAGACGCGGACATACGTGCTGCTGCACTCCCTGATTCGGGACGTGTACCTCTGTATACAGGGGTTGGACAGCCGTCTGCCCTGCCGTATCTGCAACAACACAGTGCAAAGCTGGATTAGAGCAGAGGGGGGGGGGGGGGGGGGGGGGGGGGCGCCCACTGGCACCGGAGGAGGAGGAGGACAATATAGAATCAGATCTGATCAGATCAAAATCAAGGAGTGAGGAGAGAAAGACAGGACATCGTAGTGAGAGGAGGGGGGGGGGGGGATGTGAAGAGAGGATGATGTGTGGACAGTGTGGGGGGGGGGGGCGAGACGAAGAATGCGCACGCGGGAGAAAAGACGCGTCTAGATAAAGAAGAGACAGAAAGAGACAGACAGATGAGAGTCGGGAGAGGAGACGTGGATCCTAGTGTAACGGTGAATGTCCTACATGAGGACTATGTGCTCTGCCCTCTTGCAGTCGGTGTTCTAGGACTAGCTGTACTCCGGCGTTACGTTCAGAGTCTGTGGCTGTGTGGGTCGTCGTGCGTGCGCAACACTCGGGGCCTCGGCGGGACAAAGTCGTATCAGGAGGCCCGCTTCCCGCGGGGCTCTAACTATCGACTCGCGTCACAGACAGGCGGAGCGCCACAAACCGTTCCCGACAGAAGAGAGGGTTAACAGAGAGGGGGGGGGGGGGGACGAGACGACGACAGTGTGATGATTTACGTACTGAGGCGGCAGACCTCCCTGGACCCCGCTGGGCCACGATGGCTCCAGACACCGCCTTGATCCAGCTGTGCATCTCCTCTGGACTGTCGGCCTGGAAAGAAAGAAAGAAAGAAAGAAAGAAAGAAAGAAAGAAAGACACAAGGGGTGGGGGGTGAGATAAGCCATCGTTCTCCCGATCCCGCCCCGTCCATGCCCCCTCTCTCTGGAGAATCTTCTCCTCCCTCCCTCCCTCCCGCCACCTGGCGCGACGACACTTTGTTTTCAACCACTTTGTTGTTGTTGCTGCAGCCGACTATCGCATATGGCGTCTTAGGCATTCTGTAGATGACATGTGTCAACAAATGTACATGTCTGTGTGAATTTATGTTGTGCCGTTGTTACTGTAAAAATGCAATGATTGTGATACGTCATTATTAATGAGACGATGAGCTGTATGTGTGTGTGTCACTGGAATTTCCCCAAGGGGATTAATAAAGGAATATCTTATGACACCATGGCATGGTAACATGGAATCAAAAGGCATGCGTCTACTCACCTGGATGTAAAAAGTCCTGGATGTCGTGACGACTTCAAACAGGTTGTCCCTCAGCATAATGTCACTAAGACGAGAGGAGAAGACGACAGAAACAGGTTCAATAGACGCCCAACAGACTGAGCAGAATAGCTCACTGACATGTCAGCCTTTTTATATTAGCTTCAATGTCCTTCTATTTTTATGTTTCTTTCTGGCTTAAACATCTAGCCCAGGGACTACAACTGAAAACTAGCAACCCTGCTAATGTTGGCATATTTACAGGTTTTTAATTTGTATTAATTTATAAATGTATAACTGTTGATTGATATGCACTGTCCCTGATCAAATAAACGGAGTAAACTAGTGATGCACCGATGTGAAAATTGTGGCCGATACAGATAACCGATATTAATATTGCTGTTCTGGCCGATACCGATATTTACCGATGTCGATATCTCTGTATAGAAAACACTTTTTTATGATAATTAAATAAAGAGACATTTTCCAAAACGCATATTTTTTTTACTTTTGTAACTTATTTTCAGAAAATATTTTAAAACTATTTAAGGCCAAAACATGTAAAAAAAAAATTACATTTTTTTTATTATTATTATTTTAATATCGGCCCTATCTTGATATCGGACCGATACCGATGTGTAAAAAAATGGCCATATCGGCTGATATTATATCGGCGGCCGATATATCGTGCATCACTAGAGTAAACTAAACTAAAAACTAAAGTTGAACAACAGGGAGAAGATGGCTGTGACTTGTCGAGCACCTTTGTTTGCACTCCTGGACTTTGTGCACTTCCTTCAGAGGGATCGTCCGCAGAGGCTCCTTCTCCTGAAGACACGAGGGGGAAAAGAAAAGCACGTCAAACACACGGAACAGACAGAGCATGACATACCTATGCCTATGCTGCACGTGTTCATCTGTATGACGCAGTCAAGGGGGAGTCGATCATCAATACTTCTCTCGTGGCAATTAGACTCATGTGGTTGGTGGCAGCAAAAGGGTACATCCCCAAAACACAATTCCTCAATGACGCCTTTTGACCATGCCCCTAATCTGGTCAAAGGGTTTGATTATTTACACAACTTCTAAAGATGATGTTCACTAGATGCCACACAAGGTTTAATGGGTTTTCGAGAGAGCTACATTTTTGCATTGATAACCATGGTAGAACATCAAGTAGTGACGTAAACTTTCATCATGCTCTGACAAGCTGCTGAGAAGTAGTTTACATTTTCAGTTTCGTGCCAACATGAGGCAAATTAATTTTTTTGCTATTGTAGGACAAATATATTTGTCAAGTTTGGTGCAAATCGGACGAAGAGCTTACAAGTAACAGATCACTTCCTGTTTACCATGCGTTTTTCCGATCAGGTATGATTTAGCCAATTAAGTTGAACTATCCTACTGGTGGGCGGCTGAGTGGCGCAGTGGGCAAGGCGCTCGCCACTAACGCAGGAGATGCTGGTATCGAGCCGGTCGTTCATACTAACACAATTGGCAGTGTTAGAGGGTGGGAAAGCCGGTGGGTGGGGATTAGACGTTGTGGACAGCGACTCCTACAGGTCGGTTGGGGCGCCTGTACAGCAGAATCAGGAAGTATCGGGGGCAGCATGAGCCTCCCACGCGTTACTCCTCAAGATCGCGCTGTTCAGGTGAAAAGATGCGACAGCTGCCTCCTCGTGTACCGGAGGGGACACGTGATGCAAGGCTTGGTCCTCACTGCAGCCGACCAGTGGGAGGGATAGTCTAGCAACGTTCGAGACAGGGGAGGGGAGAATTGGCGAGGCAAAATTGGGATGGGAGAAAAATAGAAAAACGAGAAAAAGTGGATACCATTTTTTTTAATTATTTTTTTAATATCCTACTGGTTTAAAAAGGGGGGTAGAATTCAGCATAGGAACAGCATAGGACAGGTGCAACCTTTTTGACAGTACAAGCCATTTAGGCCTAATTATGAATTCAAAGATGAAAAATTATGTGTTTATCAACAAAGGTTTATTAACACAATGGACGCCAGACCCGACATAAGTCGGGTTAACTCGCCATCGCTTGAGCGCCAAACCCGAGAAAAGTCGGGTTTTGGTCGTTATTTATTTTATTAGCTATTTCCATTCATAATTCATCCATCCAGCGTGGGAATGGGTCTGAGATCGCAAACGTGCAATACTGCTGCCTAACGCCTTGCGGGCGCTATTGCACTCCATTTGAAACGATGTGGCTTGGTGTCTGGGCCGAGCTGCGGCGTGCGTGCGGGGTCCAACTACTCGGGCAGGGCAAGCGGTTATAACTGATGCATCGACGAGGGTCACCACCCCGTTCATGTTTAATGCTGGATTACATTGGAAACACGATCACGATCAGTACTTGGAATGACGATCAGAGAATTGGAATATTCTTTTTGCAGTACATCATAGACAAGGTAAGGGCTATATGTTATCAATCTTGCGTTGATCCGATAATTCCCTCCCCGCGATCGGAGCGTGTGTCTGTAATGTACTGTGTAACGTATTCCGTTGGTGACGATCGAAGCATAGAACCCCCCCCCCCCCCCCTTTCATGAAACATAATACCGATAATCTAGCGTTGATTTCAGATTGATTATTGATCCAGGCGAGGAATGGCACAATTTATAGTGAAATGGAGTAAAAAGATGTTTGGCGGCGTTTCCTGGGATTACACAGAATTACTCTAAAACTATACTCACCACGGTATAAAACGGAAATGTATGGATGAAAGAATGATCTGTTTTTTGCATCTTGACCAGAAGAAACTCAATGACAATCGACTATATTATTAGATCCATAGCTATAATATTTAATATAGTTTTAGCACTGCAAACACCGGCATGTATCCCCATTGAACAAAGCGCTGGCACACACGGCGACCTCTGGCGCTGAACCTGTTAATATCCATTAATTCCGGGTTGCATTTACAAAAGAGAAACTGTTATACTTATTTAGCCAATATATAGCAGGCAGGACCAATTATGGAGAGAAACAGGACAGAAAAACAAAGCTATGTGATCGGCATTCCAATATGAACACTTGCTTACAAATCTAAATGAAAGAGACTGTAGATAATGCAGTTTGTTTTGCTGCCTAGAAGGGTGGCAAAATATGTTGCGTTTATCAATGGTTTATTTGTATCCATTAATTCCAGGCTGCAATTATAAAATAAACTGTTTCATTTCAGCACCACGGGTTGCATATAAGAGCAAGCGAGTGAGTTCCGACTACATTACAGAGGACAGTCTGAATAGGTTCAGAAAATGACTAAGGCACAGATTTCTGCCGAAAGAAAGTCACTATTGATAATTTTGTTCATGCCAAAATTGCCTTTAAATAAAATTTTCATTCAATCAATCACAGCGCAGATTGATTGATTGAATGAAAATGTTATTAACAGATTGCAGAATCTGTACAATACAGTACGGCTCAATACACACAATTGTTAACACTTTGCATGCCACGCCCGAGATTATTCGGGTTATTACCCCCCGGGTTGAATGCCCAATCACGAGAATATTCGTTTGTTCTCTTTTTAATTTTTTTTAGCGATCTGAAATCATATTTCATCAACGTGTCTACCGTTGGAAATTCAGCTACCTCAGGCGCTCAGATGTGAAAAAAGCGCCCCCTATCGTCTCCCAGATGGTAATTCACCCTTTTGGATTGAACTCAATGAAAATGAATAAAAAAAAAAAAAAAAACCCGCACTCCACATTTTACTTCTCACTCATGCAACCGGCGTCTACCAGCTTCATGCTGGACTCTCGGATCAGCCGGGAATATGTGTTTTACAGTATACACAGTGGATCACTAAAACGAGCGATTTTTTCGAATGGCGATCAGGAATTGGAATAATCCATTTGGATACTATCTGATCTCAGGTAAGGAATCTATGTTACCAGTCTAAGGATAATCAGACCCGTTTTCACGGATATATAAGCTTTTATGTGATTATGTGATATTGCTGTTTCACTGTGCACGCCTTCAGGAAATAGGAGAAGCGATTTTCAGCGTGCATGCGTACACATATACTATCGATCATCTAGCGTTTATTTGAAAACGATTCATAAATAGGCCGAAAAATGACAACGTTCTAGAATATTCCAGGAAAAGGCGATTATCAGGGAATCTCTTATTTTTTCCGTGAAACCGAGTGCTTTTCAGAATGGTAGAAAACGGAAATTAACCGATAAAAAAACAATCTGCTACGACAATGTTGACTGGAAAATGAGTCTTTGATAAGCGACAGGCAGATTAGACACATAATTTAAAACATAGATTAGGCGATATTAACGCTAACATTGAAGTGGCCCTGGGCATTCAAGGGACTAATAATGAATTAAACTTGGGCAGTGAAAGTGTTAAGGGGATGCAGACCAGAGAAAGACTTTCGTCTTGTTTACATCAGGGTCCTCCATTTTCAATTCATAATGAATTGTAAGTAAGGGTGCAACTTGCACCGTGCAATCCATTCTTTGTGGATCTAGCCCTTAGTCGGTGTCCTTGGGCCTTGTTGATGACCAAATAATGGCCCTTTTCCAGGGTAAGAACTTGCCGTGGTGAACCATGCTGGTCAAACCGAGCTAACGGGTTCCAAAATAGTTTCCATGGTAAACAGAGAAGTTCTACAAGGTTCTCAGAACTACAATTTGGAGCAACTCAGTAGGTGCTACTAAAGGCGAGTTCCAAGAGCCATCAGTGCTCTCTATTGTCAAGAAATGAAAATCAGGCGGCTGGGTGGCGCAGCGGACATTGCGCTCGTCACCAACGCACGAGACACCGGTATCAAATCCGGCTGTCGGCGTTGCCTCCGGCTTGGGCCGGCCGTCATATTAACTCAATTGGCAGAGTTAGCGGGTGAGAAGTCGATGGGTGGTAATCTGGACGTTGTAAACAGCGACTCCTACAGGTCGGTTGGGGCGCCTGCACAGCAGAGACAGGAAAATGGCGGGGGCAGTGTGAAAAGATGCGACTGGCTGCCTACACATGTATCGGAGGGGACATGTGATGGGCTTCTATCCTCCCTACAACCGGCCAGTGGGGGGCACATGCGAGCAACATTCAAGACAGGGGAGGGGAGAATTGGCACGGCTAAATTGGGATGGGAGAAAAATATAAAAGTGGATAATAAAAAAATATATATGAAGATCATGTAAATCTTATTTTAAATAAAAGCGATAACGAAAATCCCATATCATCTCATATTCTGAAAAGCGTGAACACTAACTACAATAAGAGGCTCTTCCATGCTTGCCACTGCGTCATGTACCAAACAATCTAGGTGGCGTTAAATGTCACTTTGTGTCTACGCTTCTACCAACCTTCACACTGCTTGAATTACAGTGGAAAAATAAAGGAGAACCCATCTCTGAACTTTCAGAGGTCCTAAGAGGTTCCTTTATAGAACGTTCCTCAAGTTCCCTCGACGATAGAAAAGCGGCATACGACGCGTGACGGTGTAAAAATATGGGCAGACCCACGATAAGAACAGGTCCTGGATGTTCCCAACACTTTCTAATGGAGGCTTTGTGTGTGTGTGTGTGTGTGTGTGTGTGTGTGTGTGTGTGTGTGTGTGTGTGTGTGTGTGTGTGTGTGTGTGTGTGTTGGGGCAGAACAGAGGGAAAATGCATGCAAGGACATGCAAGGCAAAGGCACTAGATTCCATGCCCTGCAGGTGGAAACGTGTCTGAACTTGGGTGTAGCAGAGTGCTATCCAGCATCAGCCTGTGTGGGTGAACCAGAGCTGTAGCAGAGTGCTATCCAGCATCAGCCTGTGTGGGTGAACCAGAGCTGTAGCAGAGTGCTATCCAGCATCAGCCTGTGTGGGTGAACCAGAGTTGTAGCAGAGTGCTATCCAGCATCAGCCTGTGTGGGTGAACCAGAGCTGTAGCAGAGTGCTATCCAGCATCAGCCTGTGTGGGTGAACCAGAGCTGTAGCAGAGTGCTATCCAGCATCAGCCTGTGTGTGTGGGTGAACCAGAGCTGTGCGTACGGTCACTAAGATAGAAGAGCTTCATCAGTGAATTACCAGATCAGACTTGAAGTAACTCATTGAGTTTTCTTCCAGTAGAAAGTATCGTCGCTTCCAGTTCCTCATCTGGGGGAGAAACGAGGGGGAAAAAATATATATTCAGACCTTTTTGGACACACATTATGGACAAAAATACTATTTCCAACTATCGATGTGAAAAAACAGCATTCTTATTAAAAAGATGACAGTCCACCGCTCAAGAATTTGATTTGATTATTCAGACAGTTACAGTGAATCGAGACAGAAGAGCCGCCCTGGAGAGATGGACGGTGTGAACTGGGATTTGAACCCATCACGCAACACAGAACAGAGACATCGTTCATGTCTTAGCAGACTGAGCCACCAGGATGCCACCAGGATGCCCCCCTTTCCATTCGTACCTTCCATGTCACAATCAGAAGCTGTGTTCATAAAACTTCTAATAATCATAATACTGGTCTGAGATCACCGGTCAGGTCATATGACCATGCCCAGTGCAGTGCTCCTATTCTTTAGATAGTAATGTTTTCCCAGATCGAGTACTCGCATGAATTACTCGAGTAGTGCTCAAGATATTGTTTAGGGAAATACATTTTTAGAATGCATCTTAAAATGCATGGCAGCAACAATAATGATATATCACACACACAACCGATTTTATTATGTCTCGCTCCGGGGACATAATGCACAGCAATATACCCGATTCTTAATGCGTATCATCAAGTCAAAACAGTCAAGATACCATTTGTAATAATTACATAACCTCCACTCTGTAAAAGTTATATCTGCTCATGCAACAGCATGTCCGTACGTATCAATAGTCTATGAATAATACGCAAAGTGGGTGACATGTTGTTGGCACATTTTGGAAATGCAAAAATAAAAACTGCCGTGTTAGATAACGCTAAGCTAGCTTTCAATGGAACAACGTTTGCACGGTACACTCTCATGCTCTGCAGCTGACTAGGGCTGGGTTAAAAAAATCGATTCTGAATCAATCTTCATTTGAATTAGCGATTCATAAAATCCCAAGATCAATCTTTAAAATGTATATATATACAGTATATATATATAAAAATAAAATATAAAAATGTCATCCCAATTTAGTCATTATGCCAATTCCCTTCCTGGTCATTGCGCACATTGCCCCACTGCCGGTCTGGGGAGGGTGTAGACCAGGGGTCGGCAATTAAGTTTGGCCTCGGGATAGGCATTTTCCATTAGTTCTCCCAGCCCACGTGACCATTTCTAGCATTTCCATTGGCTATAGCGACAGACGGATAATGATTGTGGAAATACAACAAATCTACGAAACCACTTACTGAGACATCACAGACGTGACATATGCAAAAGCCAATGTTCCAAAAAAAGTGCATTCATGTAACTGCTGGAGAGTAAATTCTTAATGTAAACATTGATATTTTTAACAATGCAACATGTTAGAGGGTTCCTTGAACCATTAAAATGTATAGAATTTAATCAGAAATCCAATAGATTCGGGACCTTGTGAATTGGAATAAAATGTTATCAGAAATCGAATAGATTCGGGACCTTGTGAATCGAATCGAATAGATTCGGGAAATCAGTGGCGATACCCAGCCCTACAGCTGAGCTGACCAGTGTTGACTTCCTGTAACAAACAACATTTCTGTTTCAGTGGCACAAAATAGTTTCTGGTGATACAAAAAAAATCGAGCACCCTCAAAAACCACTCAAGTTGTGTTAAAACGGCGAGTAATGGATGACTCACGCCCATCCCAGCGCCCCGGGGAACTCACCACAGCTCCCTGCTTCACGCAGTAGCCAGATTTGATGACCGTCTGCTCCTGCGCCGGCCTGCCCAGGAAGTAAGGCAGCTGGCTGTGAGAGCGACGAAGGGCCTCCCGCTCAGGCTCCTCCACGACTTCGCCCCCTTCCTGCTGGAGGGAGAAGCAATCATTTAAGATCAAATCCACAGAAATGTCTATGTAACATTTCAAATGCATCTGCGAACCTGTATTTTGGGGCTGTAATATGTTTGTTTACATTGGAAATAGGGCTGTCGCGGTATGACATTTTCTCACCGCGGTTGTGTGTGGTTAATCACCGCGGGATGCGGTGGTACCGCACTTGTATTTAATATATATATATATATTAGGGCTGTCAGTTTATCGCATTAATTAGATTAATTAATTACACAGCAAATTATCGCGTTATGAAAATTAACTCAAAACAAATGAAAAAAAAAATTAAAAAAAAAAGATTATCTCATTCATTCCATAAGAACGTAGAATAAACATTTACAAACTTGTTTTTTTTTTCTTTTTTAAATGAGTCATTTGCATGTTCTTGGTATCTGATTCTAGGGACATCTATGGATCTCAGGGAATGTATTCCCAGTGTCAGAAATACTGTGTCTGTTACTAGGCTTGAGTAAATTGTAATGAACGAAATGAGAATATCAATTCAATAATTTTTTTTATTATCTTTGACTGAATAACACCATGCTAAAATTGACCAGACCTGAAAAATCTAAGCAAATTAATAAATGGAAGCTGATTAAACAGAAGGTTTTGTAGTACTGAATTCTGCCATCCGGACACATGCAATTTGAAATAGGATTATAGAATATAAAATATCAGGCCTAAAATGGTTATGCAATTAAAATGCGATTAATTAGATTAATTAATTACAAATCCTGTAATTAATTAGATACATTTTTATCGCCCGACAGCACTAATATATATATATATATATATTTTTTTTATTATTAAGACATGCAAGTTTACACACAATCGTGATTAGAAAACAATTCTAAGGTTGTAGGAGTCCCGAAACTATTTCAAACATGTTTGATAATCTATCCATTTGTTCCTCAACATTCTGAAATGTGATAAAAGTAGATTAGGGTGTTGCCTACTCCTTTAACACATTGAATGCCCATCACAAGATTTCTCTGGTTATCAGCCCGCGGGTTGAATGCCCATCACGAGAATTCTCAGATTTTTTTTTAACGTTTCCCTCTGGTTGGCGTTAGCTTTAGCACTAGCTAACGTTGTCATAATATCTAGATCTGTGGTGTCATCTGGATGACGTTGACTTCGTTTGCAAACGTCAACGTTCGCTATCTATATGGCGTTGGCAGGCGAGGCTGGCGTTGTCCAGTTGACACATTACAGATCATGATGCTATGATAGCGTTAGTAGCTAAAGCTATTGCCTGCATGTTATCAACAAGATAGTAGTCGAGAAGGTACAACACGCAAAATGGTCAGTGTGGACCCTGCAACCTATAGACCGTTCCAACTTCAGTGTGTGAATTACGTTAATCCACCTCAACTGCACTCAATATTTAAATACCAATGCTAGTCTAAATAAATGTAGACAGACAATGTACGTATTAAAAAATAGAATGAACAGAGCAAAGTCTGAAAATGAAGGGATTATGTCCATGAGTGTCATTTTTAGAAATTAAGGCCTGCCTCTTATATAAGCCTCTCTAATAAAGGCTTGGTGCTCTTTGCAGCTGAGGTAAATACAAGACCCGTCCTATATTTGAGGATTTACGGTATATTATCTTTCAAATGGCTTTCAATTTGGATTTAGTATCACCAGGCGTGTATAAGAACTAGGGGTGTAACGATGCATCGATTAATCGAAATGCATCGATTCTAATGTGACGATTCAACTGCATCGATTTGAAAATGTTAGAATAGATTATAAACTAAATTAATAATTTTTTTTTTTTATGTTATTTTTTGTGTGTATTGTTTTTATTGACCTATAGTCCATTCATGCTGAGTGAACCAGCCACATTTTTGTATCCACTTTTTCTCCTTATTTTCTATTTTTCTCCCATCCCAATTTCGTGTTTCCAATTCTCCCCTCCCCTGTCTTGAACGTTGCTCGACTATGCCCCCCCACTGGTCGGTTGTAGGGAGGATAGAAGCCTTGCATCATGTGTCCCCTCCGGTACACAAGGAGGCAGCCTGTCACATCTTTTCACCTGCCAGCGCGGACTCTCATTGGCGAGGTGTAACGCATGGGAGGCTCACACTACCCCCGCCACTTCCTGTCTCTGCTGTGCAGGCGTCCCCCAACCGACCTGTAGGAGTCACTGTCCACAACGTCCAAATTACCACCCATCGACTTCCACCCGCTGGCTCTGCCAATTGAGCCAGTATGACGGTCGGTCCAAGCCGGAGGCAATGCCGACACCCGGATTCGAGACCGGAGTCTCTTGCATTGGTGACGAGCGCAATCTCCGCTGCGCCACCCAGCCGCCCTGGCCCCCAGCCACATTTGTGTATTCAATTTTTTTTGGGGAATTAACTGATAGAAAATGTATCGAAAATGTATCGAATCGTGGTCAAATGAAGAGATTTCATGATGCATTGAATCGTTGCCTGAATAATCGTAATCGAAATTTATCGTTGTGAAGTCGCATCGTTACACCCCTAATAAGAACAGATAATGAAATCTACTGTAATCTACTGTACTTTTTTATTTTCACCATGGTGCAACCGTTTTAAAACTAATTTCAGATCCAATTGTTGCTGCATGCTAACAATAGGGAAGAGAAACTAACTACGTTTCAATATTTGTCAATGACGTTACGTTTTGTGGTATATTATCCCGAATAATAAGAGTCATTAAAAAAATGCATTCAGAAGTATGAACCTTGAGCCCCATAGATCCTTTCAGGAAGTGTATTCCTGTATTCCAACGCAGATCCAGAGCTGTGGATGTCCGCTACAAAATGGCCGCAAACAAACTACAATTCCCATGATTCAAGGTTTTCCAAAATGGTCTGGGAAAAAATTAAATAAATAAATCTCGCAAAACAAAGACATTTCGAAAAGGAAAATCTAATAATACTTTAACCTATTCCTAAACTAACTTATTGATGATAATATACATTATAAATGCTGACATGGTTATGATTTTTTTTTTTTTTGTATTTTTTTTTGTATTATTTTTTAAACATAACATAAAATTAGACACACAAGTATTAACAGTAAACATCCAATGTAAATCACCATTTGAATCAATATAAATGTAGTTTACAAGATACATACCTAATACTTGCTATCTAATACTTGGTTATGATGTTTATACTTGAATACGTTTGAAAATAAAAACGCTACTTTTGTAGAACAACCTAGAGATATTGATTTATGACCAGATGTCATTTGCAGTCCGCCGACGGACCACACAGGCGGAAGAGGTTAATCATTTCCCAAGTGGGCGTAATCAAATTCTAACTTTCACGATTATCTCCCCCCCCCCCCTACCTATTTGGATATCATTTATATGGAAGTCTGTTGCACGGATACATGGGGCAAAAAAAGAAAATGTAACAGTTTTAGCTAATGCTGTTGAAACTATAAAGTCGCTACTTTAGCCACTGTTGGCCTGTTGTAGCGAGGGTTGGCAGTAATCTTGGTGCGCAGGGAGGTCCTTGAACCCTCGCGCTGTTTTGCTTACAGCCCTTCATTAGGGTGTGGACATTTCTAGGCCCCCTGCCATGAGGGATGGACATTTTAGGCCGGTGAACGGTGCTCTGGGTGCAGCCATCATCTTCTACAGTTATCTTTGGCCCAAATAAATGTTTTTAGTGGAGATATGTCCATGATTGGCTAGGGGGCATGAGTTTGGCAGGGTTGGTGATGCGGTTCTTCTGGGAGACATGTGGCACTGGCTTGTGCTCGCGGCTGCTTGTGGTGGGCATGCCCGGGGTGGCTTTTTACGAAAGTCCTGTGGGAGGGGTTTGTTTGTTGGTTGATATGTCCTGTGTGTTGTTATGTGTTGTTTTCTAGGGCTGTCAAGTTTAATCGATTAATAGCCCTAGTTGTTACCTGTTGTGTATATGATTGAATTAAATATAAATTACAAATATTTGATGTAAAAAAAACAAGAATAGCATAAATAAGAACACTGAAGGAATGCAGTCAGTTCCAATAGAAAAAAGGTTCAGAAGGGATTAAAATGCCATCCCTTTTTAATGGAACATTTGTAATATATTCAGACAGACATATGTAAGGAAGGAACACTGATAGTATAAGGCGTGTGTGTGTTCCTATGTACCTGTGTCTGGGTGATGATTGGGACTCCTCCAATGATCTCAGTCTTGTAGGAGATCTGTTTCTTGGGCCCTACGACATCGAGCAAGGCCTTCTGGTTCTCCAAGTTCTGCTGGCTATCACATGACTTTGGCACCTTCAGGGCAACACACAAACACAAACACATACACACACCAACTTAGGCCAACATTTGGTAAATTTGAAAATGTATCACGATCACTCGGATGTTAAAAAAAGAGGAAATATACACCATCTAGACAATGTTTTACGTTTGTGGGACCGTTTTCCGGAGAATAATAAAAGTCTTCCACTGCTACCTCCTTTGTTTAACACACAGGCAGTAACCTAACCTCTCTATGGGTCAAAGTTGACTACGCTATAACTACACAAGATGTCCATCTTCTTCGAGCCATTTCCTTACAGGCTACGTCCCCCTCCACTCAAACCCTGGTCACTCTCGGCACAACAATACAGCATCCTGTTACTCATGCTCTGATTCACTGCCATCTCAGTGCTGCGACAGCTCTACACAGTCACTTCCACAGGAGACAAAGAAACAATAGTCGTTTCATGGATTTCGACTAACCTCGGTAACAGATTAGCATGGCTGAAAGGGGATAAGCTTGGTGGGTTTATAGTAGGGATGCTCGATATTGGCTTTTTTACCGATACCGATATACCGATATTGTCCAACTCTTAATTTCCGATACCGATATCAACCGATACCGATATATGCAGGGTTCCCCCCCCCCAAAAAATGTACAAATGTCAGGTAATTAACATTACATATCTCTTGTTGTGGAATTAACACAACATTATGCATACTTTTGACAATAAATAAAATCAGATTTTTTTTTTTTTTTTGAAAACCGATACCGAGATTTTCCGATATCACATTTTAGTTTATAGGTTTGTTTGTGTGTGTGTGTGTGTGTGTGTGTCTGTGTCTCACCGTGATCTTGGTGGCCTTGTTGAGCGAGGTGACCCAGTCCACCAGGTCCTGCTGATCATTGGCCTGCAGGAAGAACTTCCTCATCCCCGCGTTGATGACTGAGACAAGAGAACGGAAAAGAGAAAAGAGTGTGAGAAATACGTTTTTTGGAGTTTCAAGCATTCTATGTTCGTTTGAATATCAAAGTATTCCGTTTCATACCTGCAGCAATGTCGTAAAAAAATGACAATGCGCGGTCCAACTGGGAGGGGGGGGCTAGGGAGCCATTTTAATTTATTTATCTCGTTAGGTCTAGTAGTTGTAGAGAGACGAGGATCACTAGGAGCGAGAGTGGGTATTGACCGCGTGGGCTGTCTGCTGTAGCTAATAGGACAGGGCATATCCAGAGCACTACTCCATTAACCATGGATGTTCCAGGGAGCGGAAAAATAAGAGCCCACACTCTCTCCCCACATCAGTACTGTATATCTGTATGTCATGTATGTCATAAATGTCATGGTTAGATTAGATGACTAGATTAGATTATTATATCTGTATGTTGTGTATGTCATAAATGTCATTATGAATTGAAAACGGGGGACCCTGATGTAAACAAGACGAAAGTCTTTCTCTGGTCTGCATCCCCTTAACACTTTGAGTGCCAGCTATTAGACGAAGCCGTCTGTAGCGAGGCCACCACGAGATAGATAGGGAACAGTCACCTTGCTATATTCTATATTATAGCTATGGATACAATACTATGGCCCATTTGACATCTCCTATCTATCGTTCAATATGTGAAAAAGAATGAATTGTTCCACCGATACGTTCCCGTGTTATACCGTGGTGAATATAAGTATGGTTTTAGAGCGGTCTAGGGTAATTCATGAAATGCTGAGTTAGAGCCCTATATGTCCATTGCACTATAGACGTTGCCATTTCTTGCCTGTATACGCTACTATCCCGAAATCCAATCTATATCATAGGTATTATGTTCCATCATGAATGTATGAAAGGGGGGGGGGGGGGGGGGTCGTTTGTGATTATTCGATTGTCAGTAACGGCATTCGCATTGAACACTAAAAATGCGTATCAGCCCGATCGGTGTAAACGCATTGCAGGATCAAGCTAGGATTTACGTCAGATCATTCTTAACTGTGATCGGGAGTATTCCAAAAATAATATTCCAATTGTTTGATCGCCATCTGGTACATCCAATGCCCATTTGGCCCACGGCATAATCCACCACAGCATATGGATCGGGGTTATTTGACGCACTTCGATGGAACCGGCAGAACGGCTGCCCTCGCCCGACAAGGAAACATGAAACCGGAGATGTTTGGCCGTCCCACAGAGAAAGATACAAGGTTGCAAAGGGTGCACGATACCGCCGTCTAGCGGGATGCAGCCGGTATTGCACCTTGGGGACCTCAGACTCATTCCATATGGTACAACAGGTGGTATGATAACGAATAAAAATATCGAAAAAAAAAGGAATAACGACCCAGAAATGACTTCTAGTCTTTGGCACCCAAAGTGTTAACAGTTGTGTGTATCGAGTTGTACTGTAATGTACCCATTCTGCAATCTGTTAATTCAAGTTTTCAATTAATCAATCAATCACCACTACAAGACAACCCCCTCTCTCCCAGCGGACGAGCAGCCTGCTCCAGGCGGCATCCATCCACTACCGCCGTCAAGGCTGACGGCACGCGCTCACATTATCAATCACAGAGCCGTTTCTGGGTCAAACCCCGATTAGTTGTGAATCGGCAATTCAGGCACCGAAAGCACTCATGTCTCATTCTCCTCGAGCCTCAACCCTTCCATCCATCTCCCCCATCCCGACCCGTCTCCCCATCTGCAGTCCTGCCCCCTCTCCTTTCTCCCAACGTTGGAATAAATTACGTTACAGCTTAACTGGTAAGTCAAGCTGGGGCGAGCTGCGAATAGGGGCAGAGAGCTTCAACTTCGTGGCACAATGGAGATCATTCTTCCTCATTCTCTTCATGTGTGTGTGTGCGTGTGTCTGCGTGTGTGTGTGTCTTCGACGACCGATTCTGCCTCGGCTCTTAGAATCATGCAAAGTGATTTGCAGTGTTTCCCTCCCCGGTCAATGAGATTCTAGCTAACTCGCTCAGAAGGCCGACGTTGGCAAATTCACACCACTGAGAGTTTGAACATTAGCTTTGTTTAGAGGTTTAGAATTTTAAGCAGACAATTTGGTATCCACCACATATACCATTCAAAATGTTAAGCCATAGTAACATGAGTGAGTTCAAGGTCTCTGAGAGAAGCGTGATTTCAACAGCTTATGACGGTATAGTTTAAAATCATGTACTGTATGTACTGCACTGGCTCCCCATTGATGCACGTATCCGCTTCAAGGCCCTCGACCTAGCATACCGTGCGGCAAAGGGAACCGCTCCCGCCTACCTCCGGGTCAATGGTCTCTAACACACACCCTCAAGACCCCTACGCTCTGCATCTTCTGGCCGCCTCAGACCTACTCCTATCCAAGCTCCGGGAGGGTCATCAAGGAGAAGCTGCCTTTTCTCAGTCCTTGCCCCACAATGGTGGAATGAACTACCCACCCCAGTTAGGACAGCCGAATCCCGTCCAATCGTTCGCCGTCGACTAAAGACGCACTTCAACAATTATCTGAAATAATAAAAAAAAAATCTAACCCTAACTAACCTTACTGTCATGCACTTGTCCTAATAAACTAACCTACACTGTAACACGCAACACTTTGATGAATAGTGTTACTCAGCTGATAGAGTTGTACCCTTCCTGATGACCTGTCGTACAGAACTTGTAAGTCACTTTGGATAAAAGCGTCAGCTAAATGACTAAATGTAAATGTAAATGAGAGTGACTACTGGGTATTTCCAGGGGTAGAATATGGGGACTAGTGGTAGTAGTGGGGTTGTCTGGGAGCAATATTCTGAGTGTGTGTGTGTGAGTGTGTGAGTGTGTGAGTGAGTGAGTGAGTGAGTGAGTGTGTGGGTGAGTGTGTGAGTGTGTGAGTGAGTGAGTGAGTGAGAGAGATCCGAGTCACATCTGGAACCAGAAACACTGGCAAAAATAACTGTGTCGCTGAGTCACACCGCGAAGCAGCGACTTTTAAAATCGCACGCATAAACCCACGCATGCACGCACACAGACAAACAGTCGGTCTCTTGTCACATGCATTCCACGTCGCACAGACCACATGCTCACACACACACACGGCCATGAATCATAGACTTGACAGTCAGAAACTCTTTCCCTTTTTTTCTCCCCACTGTTAAAAATAACACATCTGGAAGTACGACAATCTTCGGCAGTTTAAAAATACCCACACTTTTCTGAATTGGGTTCCGGTTGTCGGTATCCTGTCAAAACCTCAACATGGGAACACGTGCACGCAAACGACCAGGGTAGTCAACTGCATGTCACACACTAGTGCTTCCTGCAATTGAATGTGAAAAGAGGAGGGGCCGCTGGTAAACAATAACAGGGAATGAGGGGGCTTGTTCCGCAATGGCTGACCAGGCGTGGCGGACGATGGCTAATGTTTATGCAACAGTCTTTGTTTCTTTTGTGTTAGTATATGGACCGCATAAGGTCAAAAACCAAGGACAGTGAGGGCGGCTACGTGGTGCAGTGGGCAAGGCGCTCACCACGAATACTGGAGACGCTGGGTTCGCCTGTTCGAGCCCAGCACACCACATTGCTTTCAGTTTAGCTGGTCGTCCGTACTAATACACATTGGCAGTATTAGGGGGTGGGAAACTGATGGGTGGGGATCGGGCGGCATCTATGCCTTCTACAACGCTGTTCGGTTTCCGGGTTCCTCTGATTGGCCACTAAGCCCACGTGACCCTACGCTAGCACGCCCCCCTTATCGCCGCAGGTTATCGCGTACGCCCGCGCATGAGCCGCGACAAGCGCCTTCAATGACAGAGCTCTCATATTTGCGAATGCATAAACTATATCTTAATTTATGGCTGTGTCTAATATGGCCGTCGCTTATCAATGACTTGTTTCGTTTACATCAGGGTGAACGCTGTTGCATTCGCAAATATGAGAGCTCTGTCAATTGATAAGCGACGGCCATATTAGACAGCCATAATTTAAGATATAGTTTATGCATTCGCAAATATGAGAGCTCCGTCATTGAAGTGGGTGGTGGCAGCGTAACAGCGTTCACCCTGATGTAAAGTAGCGATTTTTTATTGGTTTGTCATGACAAACCAATTACATAATCCAACATATGTGTAAAGAAACAACATATTCCAGTTAACGGTATATTTGTTTAATTATTCATTACGGTATAAATTAGGTTAACTGTGTATTGCTGGCTCTCATATTTGCGAATGCAACAGCGTTCACCCTGATGTAAACAAAACAAGTCATTGATAAGCGACGGCCATATTAGACACATAGCCATAATTTAAGATATAGTTTATGCATTCACAAATATGAGAGCTCCGTCATTGAAGGCGCTTGTCACGGCTCATGCGCGGGCGTACGCGATAACCTGCGGCGATAAGGGGGGCGCGCTAGCGTAGGGGCACGTGGGCTTAGTGGCCAATCAGAGGAACCCGAAAACCGAACAGCGTTGTAGAAGGCATAGACGCGATCGGGCGTTGTGGACAGCGACTCCTACAGGTCGGTTGGTGCGCCTGCGCAGTAGAATCAGGAAGCGATGGGGGCGGTGCCCCTCCAAAGCGCAGACCCCCGACGCTGAAAGATCGCGCCGCGCAGGTGAAAAGATGCGACTGCTGTTACCTCGAGTATCGGAGGGGACTCGTGCTATGTATGACTTAGTCCACATTGCAGCCACATTGGGAGGCAAGAAACAGCGTTCGAGACAGGGGAGGGTTGAATTGGATGATACGAAATTGGGATGGGAGAAAAATAGAAAATGGGAGAAAAAGTGGAAAAAAAAAAAACAAGGACAGTAAGTAATGAGGTATTATAAAATATGTCAGTATATCGATCAAGTGGGTTTTAGAATTGCCATTTCAAATAAAGTCAAGTGTTCCTTTAATAAACCCCTTGGGGAAATGTAGGTGTAAAAGCAGAATGGGGGAGGGGAGATACAGGTAGCAGAATCATGGTTTCCCATTAATTACCTAGACTGTGGCGGCCCACCACAGTCTAAATAGTCCCGCCAGTTGTATAATGAACAAAAAAAAAATGTAATAAAAAATATAGATTACCGGTATATATATTTTTTTACAATTTTTTTTTAATATAAAGTTTGCCAATAGGGATGTATCAGTAGTATTGGCAGTGGTAGTAGTCGTAATAGTAATCCACTATATTTTTTACTTTCTAAAAAATAAACCAGTTCAACACAGGTAACCACTTTTGCTTAATTTCTTTGATGGCTCAAATGTATGCTCTAGTCCAGTGGTTCCCAAACCTCTCCTCGAGACACCCCAGCCGTTCCATGTATTTGTTAAATTCCACCACCAGCACACCTGATTCAACTAATAAAAGGGCTAGTTAAGTTGAATCAGGTGTGCTGGTGGTGGAATTTAACAAATACATTGAACGGCTGGGGTGCTTCGAGGAGAGGATTGGGAGGCACTAGTCTAGTCGATTTTGTGTTTTGAGCACAAAGTTCATCATAGATCTAGCCTCTTTATTTTGCTCTCAAAGTGCACCAGATTGACTACAAACGCGTATAAGTATGCATGTCACCAGAGGGGTCAGAGTGAATGTTCAACCATACACCGTACAGTAGGAGACAGTAGATGGCCGAGTCCCATTGTCTGGGGGACTTACAGGCTCAGTCCTATTGTCTGGGGGATTTGCAGGCTCACAGACTTCGAAGCGCATTCTCATTGAGTCGGGGAGGGCACAGGGCTGTCCCTTGGCAAAATCACAAGAGTCCATGAGCGTTCTGATTAGGGATGTCCGATATTATCGGCCGACCAATATTATCGGCCGATATCGGCAGTAAAATGTGATATCGGAAGATATCGGTATCGGTTTAAAAAAAGATAAAAACAATAACAATATTTGTTATATATATATCCAGTGAAATTATTAGTTACCTGAAATTATTCTGTTTTTTGGGGGGGGAAACCCTGCATATATCGGTATCGGTTGATATTGGTATCGGAAATTAAGAGTTGGACAATATCGGAATATCGGTATCGGTAAAAAAGCCAATATCGAGCATCCCTAGTTCTGATGCATACTTTTAGAGCTCTCTAGGCAGACGTCCAGTGAGTCCATAACCTTGCCGACTTCACCCAAAGGGATTCCCCACAATCCAAAGTGAAAGTGATGATTGAAATGTGAGAATGGCTGTCAGGGCTGTCCCTTTTAGCAAAAATCAAGTTTGAACAAATCTAAAAGGAAAGGAGAATTTGTATTACATAGTTCTGTAATCTGGATCCTCTATTACGACGGGGGGGGGGGGCGCATCTGAACAAATGGTGCAGAAAATTAAACCACAGCCAGTAGTTTGAATGAAGCTGTCCACATTGAGAACATGAGACAGCCAGTAGTTTGAATGAAGCTGTCCACATAGACAACATGTAACAGCCAGTAGTTTGAATGAAGCTGCCCACATAGACAACATGTAACAGCCAGTAGTTTGAATGACGCTGTCCACATAGACAACATGTAACAGCCAGTAGTTTGAATGAAGCTGCCCACATTGACAACATGTAACAGCCAGTAGTTTGAATGAAGCTGTCCACATTGACAACATGTAACAGCCAGTAGTTTGAATGAAGCTGTCCACATAGACAACATGTAACAGCCAGTAGTTTGAATGAAGCTGCCCACATTGACATCATGAGACAGCCAGTAGTTTGAATGAATCTGTCCACATTGACAACATGTAACAGCCAGTAGTTTGAATGACGCTGTCCACATTGAGAACATGAGACAGCCAGTAGTTTGAATGAATCTGTCCACATTGACAACATGTAACAGCCAGTAGTTTCAATGAAGCTGCCCACATAGACAACATGTGACAGCCAGTAGTTTGAATGAAGCTGTCCACATTGACAACATGTAACAGCCAGTAGTTTGAATGAAGCTGCCCACATTGACAACATGTAACAGCCAGTAGTTTGAATGAAGCTGTCCACATTGACAACATGTAACAGCCAGTAGTTTGAATGACGCTGCCCACATTGACAACATGTAACAGCCAGTAGTTTGAATGAATCTGTCCACATTGACAACATGTAACAGCCAGTAGTTTGAATGACGCTGTCCACATTGAGAACATGAGACAGCCAGTAGTTTGAATGAATCTGTTCACATTGACAACATGTAACAGCCAGTAGTTTGAATGAAGCTGTCCACATTGACAACATGTAACAGCCAGTAGTTTGAATGAAGCTGTCCACATTGACAACATGCAACAGCTAGTAGTTTGAATGAAGCTGTCCACATTGACATGTGACAGCCAATAGTTTGAATGAAGCTGCCCACATTGACAACATGCGACAGCTAGTAGTTTGAATGAAGCTGCCCACATTGAGAACATGCAACAGCCAGTAGTTTGAATGAAGCTGCCCACATTGAGAACATGCGACAGCTAGTAGTTTGAATGAAGCTGCCCACATTGAGAACATGCAACAGCTAGTAGTTTGAATGAAGCTGCCCACATTGAGAACATGCAACAGCTAGTAGTTTGAATGAAGCTGCCCACATTGACAACATGCGACAGCCAGTAGTTTGAATGAAGCTGTCCACATAGACATGTGACAGCCAATAGTTTGAATGAAGCTGCCCACATTGACAACATGCGACAGCCAGTAGTTTGAATGAAGCTGCCCACATTGACAACATGCAAGTTAGAATGAAGCTGACAACAGGCAGAGGATTCCTGGGCTCTGGTTTGTCTCGAGCTACTTCACCTACATTTCACTGGTGTACCCTGCCTACTCTTTCCCGGAGGTGCTTAATAAATACAGACCCAGATGATGGCCTGTTGCGGCCTCCTGCATCTCTGTGTGTTGAATAAACAGCTGGCATTGAGCAGGGCTGTGACTACATGGTCAGTGGAGGGGAAAACGTGTGGAGCATTCTTGATGAGGATGAGAGGTTAGACAAGCATAACAACCACACATTCCTCCCTCAGGTTATGGTGGATGCATCCAGCTTAGTCCAATGTGGACTTGCAAGCACAAATGTTGATGTTTACAGACAGCTGTTGCAGGGCTAACTGAGAGATCTTGAATACCAAAAAAAACTAAAAGAAAAAAGTTTACAACTTTAGAGAGAGGAAAGATAAAAGAAAGAAATAAAATGGGGGAAATGGCAACCATGCATGTATTCTTACCGAAGCAGAACTCTGCCTTAGGTCTAAGCTTAGTGGCATCGCTGACCTACAAGGAGAAAAGGCAAGAATCCGAGTTATTAACTACACAGTTAACTCCAGTGCACTGACTATTATATTCACACTGAATCTCAAAAGACACACTTTGTATGAAGAGGAACCGTAGCGACAGTGTTTGTGCTTACTTTAGAGATGTAGGTGAGCTTGAGGGAGCCGACAGAGTCTGCACCGATGGGCAGGTTCTGTAGGAGATGAAGAGTGGGCGTCAACAGTAGGGTCAATAAAAGCCAGAGCAAGAGAAGGGAATATAAACCACCAAATAAAAACAAACTACTTATTACATTATAGTCTTGGCAGTGGCACTAAGATAATTAGTGAGTACGATGGTGTTGAGTCTGCTAGGGCGAGAGATGGTCATGGTTATACTTTGAAGGAAACCGCCATCGAGTGCAACTGGGTCAAGGTTACGTGTTTTACTTTGAAATAAAACCGCAATGGAGTAGAGCCAATAGTTCTCAAACTAGGAGATTCAGATTCAACTTCATTAAACTTTCAGCTTTTTAAACTCTATAAAAAGAACAGTGATGAATAATTTAACATATCTGCCGCTGTACATGATTTATGAATAAGTCGCATAACAGAATGCACTGTCGTGACAAATCATAGAATATCTCTACTCAACGTGATCTAGGCTACATGTACAATGCACACGCAGAGTGTCTGCAACAATAACTATGTGCTGTTCTTTTTACCCACAGGATCAAGCAGCATGGAAAGACAACAATTCTGCTCAGTCACTGCTGTCTAAAGATATCAGTGATCACAACTTTGATGTATCCAACATGCTAGGAACTAATGCCACTTCTAGAGTGCTTGGTCTTTACCGTGGGTTAGTTTCATTCTGATTGGTGATGATGGACAGCCAACTGCTGAATTCCTGATTTGTCCTCCTACATTCTGAGCAGTGCCTTAATCCTGTGGGCTATGAACCAGGTTGTCAAAAACTAGGCAGATTATTACCAATTATCTCCTCACTGCACGTGCGTTGTTGTATCTAAGTAGCTAAAAGCTAAGCTAATGCTAGCCAGTAGCCACTGTAGTTATGGGTGTCCATCCGGATTGCTAACTGCTAAGCTAATGCTATCCTCTGTGTGCCATCAATCGAGACGGCTAACAGCCAAACCAAAAGTGGCGCCGCCTGCCCTTTACCCGTGCACCGCCGATTCGAATTTCTTACAACTAGCTTGACAGCTAAGCCCAACACTTACCTGCGGGTTGTCCATGAACCAGACCAGGCTCCCCGGCAGTGTGTCCAGGATGAAATAGCGGCGCAGGAACTTGCCACTGCTCTCCTGCTCCTCGATGTCCAAGAAGCCACATATGCGGTTCTGCCGATCCACATAAGGCATCTCCGCGCCGGGACATTCCCTGGCCCACCAGGACCCGGAGCTTCGAGTAGAGCAGGAGGGGGAGGGGCGCGAGGGCAGCCGGCAGTGGGAAGAAATCCTGCAGGGGTAGAGAGAAGTGAGTGGTGTGTGTGTGTGTGTGTGTGTGTGTGTGTGTGTGTGTGTGTGTGTGTGTGTGTGTAAGGAGTAATGAGGAGTTTCAGTGTTCTCTGTGGTGAACCTCGCCAGCCTCTCTCTCTCGTCTCTCTGCCACCTGGAGCTCACCACACTGCTAGCTGCCAGGGGTCATGTGACACAAACCACAACCCTGCCTTTATTCTCTCTCTCTCTCTCTCTCCCTCCCTCTTTCTCTCTCTCCCTCCCTCTCTCCATCTCCTCCTACTTAGGGTTCAATATTATCATTTTATTGTTGTATCGGAATTTATAATAAAACACAAGATACTTGTGCCCTAATGATGCTCAATGAAGAAACCCAATATCCCCTTGCCAAACGTCTATGCTAATCATGGGGGTCAAATAAAAAGGTCATCATATGTGAATATGTGTGTGTCTGTCATCTAAACAAATGACAACAACCACATTAATTCAAATGTATCTCCATCGTTAAATTAGAAATTCTATATTAGAGGGTAGGGCTGTGCGATACGGCCTCTAAATGATATCACGATATTTTTTGGCTCCATCACGATACACGTTATATTATATCACGATATTTAGACATTTCCTCTAAAGCACTTAAAAATGCTTGATTTAACCCTTTGATGGATACAATCACGCCAATATGATGATTATAATAGCCCCTGCAACATATGTCTGCATTAAACCATGAAGATGCTTTCAAAAATAATTAAATGAAGTTTCTAAAAATCTAAGAGTAGTCTACTGACACACTAATACAGAAAGAAATGTATTAACATCTAAGACAATTTATATAAAAACTCTTGGGTGCCTAAGACTTTTGCACAGTACTGTGTTTTTTATCCACTTTAGCCAAAAATACACACACACTACTACTGTGAGAAAATTATAATAATTGTTATTATCAGCAATGTTATAACATGCTACTGGTAAACATAACACTGTAAAGGTGTGTGTGCATCATGTGTACTAAATATATATATATATTAAGTTTGAGTTTGAGCACCTTAGTTGCCGTAGTTGAAGTGACGTCACACTAGGAAGTCAACAGTCATCACAGAGTTGGAACCTGGAGGAGCCTGATGCATGAAGCGATATATAGAAACTAAAATGTATTTCTGTGACATCACCTACTAGCTCTACTCCCACCGTTATCCCTCTCCAGTCCTCATCTTCTCCCTCCCATGCTCCCCCTTCCTCCCTCTCTCCCCCCCCATTCCACCTGAGAAGCCTCTGGCCAATCCCTTCCACTGCCTTTTACTCCAGTCCACACCGACAACATCTCCAGTGTAACAGGACGTTCACACAGGAGCCCCGGCATGTTCCACACAAAGCAAGCAATGACGCCAACAGAGGAGTGACTGGGCAATATTTAACCCAGCTTTGGACAATAACCACACACACCTCACAGAGCTCACTGTGACTCAGTGAACGGTTAAAGCAATAGAACACCAGAGGGAGCGTGTAGTGAATACCATCACGTTTGTGGTCGCAGGCACCAGTGCCATAGAGCCTCTCAGGCGTGACGTCGTTATACCAGTGTTCCATTTAGTGATGCACTAATTGGGCATTTATCTGGAATTTTGAGATAACGGTATGAACACATGTCCTATCACGATTAGTGAAAATGATCAGTTATCAGTATTATCGTGGAATTGTTCAAATGCGCTGAAAATGTAAAAAGAAAAGTACTGATACACATTGAAGTGTACCACGTTTCATATTGAAAACTTAAAGAAAATGTACTTTTAGCTTTTTGTTGGCATAAAGATAAAAGTATTATTATTGGTGTCGTGTTGTTACATTATTATTATTATCATCTCGCAGTCTATTTTCTGTGTTGCATTTGAGCAATGACCCTGTGCACAATTTACATACATAAAAAGTCTTAAAGGAGACATATTTTAGTCCATTTCAACAAGTTGACATACAGTAGGTCTTTGAGGTGCCCTAGACATGTCTTTTTAGTTTTTTTGCTGAATAAATCTGACCACTCAGATTATGCATTCTAGCAGCCTATATAGGCTAGCCGTTTCAGTCCTGTTCTCAATGGGTTGTTTCTCTGTCTGTAATGAGTGAGCCACTCACACAAGCCTGTAATGTTGAACGGAATTCAGATCCAACTTTCAGACTAAACGTTGCAGATCAAATATGACTCAAGATACAGCAATGGCATATCAACCTTACTGTTAACATTTTTGCCAGAAACATCTTTTAGTTTCAACTTTAGGTAGAAAAGAGGAGATTTATGCATGAGCCGGCATCTTGTACACACGCATTTTATGAAGATATCTTCACACTGCAACTAACTATTATTTTGTTATCGATTAATCTGTCGATTATTTTATCTATTAGTTGATTAACTCATTCAGAGCCACGCCCCTTTGACCATATTAGGGCTAGCATGCCAGTAAGGAAGTCAATGGGAGGTCGGGGACATTTGCGAACGCCTAAACTATATCTTAAATTATGGCTATGGGTCTAAAACACCCCTCGCTTATCAATAACTTGCTTGCAGTCAACATGTACGAAACGGATTGTTTTTTTCATTGGTACATTTCCGTTTTATACCGTTTTGAATACGAGTATAGTTTGAGATTTTGGAGAATTCCAGAGAAATTCCGTGATAATAGCCCTTTACTGGAATATACAAAACACGTCTTCGGCTGATTTATGAATCGTTTTCAAATAAATGCTAGATTATCGATAGTACATGTGTACTTATGCACGCTAGAGAAGCGGGCTGAAAAATCAATTATCCATGCCGTGGATACAGCTAACGTTATGCACACACACACGCTGCGATGGCGGAGAAAAAAACATCAGATTACCCCAAGACTGGTAAAATAGAGTCCTTACCTCACATCAGATGTTCTGCAAAAAGATAAATCCAATTATTGATCGCCTTTCCAAATATTGATCGTGTTTATTGATCCAACGTTATAGCACCAAAACACATAATCCACGCTGCTCTGAGTGTCCTCAGTCCATCTGTTATAACGATACTGCATGCCCAAGAAGTAAAACCTGGACCGGACAACTTTTTGTGATGCAGTCCCACCCAATCCAATCCAATGATGTGCAATACCAGCCGGGAGACGATAGGGGGCAGTATTTGCCCTTTTCAAGCTCAGACCCATTCCCAATGATAACGTCAGGCTGGATGGATGAAAAATGAATGGATATTGCTAATAAAAGAAATAACGATTAAAACCCGAGTTTTCTCTGGTTTTCTCGGGTCTTGGCACTCAATGCATGGCGAGTTAACCTGACTAATCTCGTGGTCGGCACTGAATGGGTTAATCTAAACCAGTGGTTCCCTTACTACGGCCCGGGGGCCGGATCCGGCCCGCCTCCACATTTGGCCCGGCCCCCTAGTGTTTGATATTTTTTGTTGGTTTTTAGCTTTTAAACATCCATTTTTAGTAAGTAGTAGTTTTCATTTGATCCTATAATCTTTTCATTCACCGATTTCGGCGATTTGTGGACTTTTGTTTTTAGTGTCCTGAAAGGCGCATTATAAATAAAATGCATTATTATTATTATTATCATCCAGGAGGGAAAGACACTTTGGATAGTAGGGACTGCATCTCTGCCTGTCCTGGCCAGGAAACACTTTGCAACTGTGATCTCCTCTGGCAGTAGTTGGATATTGTAATGTGTGGCAAGGGATTGCAGCAATTCCACTGAGAGAAACTGGTCTGAGGCTGGATAACATGCCTGTATGCCTCGCATAAGTTGTTCTCCAACTCATGAGAACCTGCTCTCAAGCTCTTGCAGCATTCTGTCGAGGACTGGATAGAACAGTCTCTGTCTCAGCTGATCTCCTGAGCTGAGGTCTGAGCTTGTGCCACAAGATGACTCAACTACATACTCGTCCATCCTTTTCTGCTTCCTCCTTTGGCTGGTAGTATGTTCCTCAACCCCAAGGCCATTACATATGGCCTTTGTCCTGTCATACATGTCCACTGCCATCTCTGAGGTGCGATAACCTTTGAGTGTGTCCTGCACTGTGCTTTTAAATAGTACAGAGCTAGAGCTAGGTGGTCTGTAGGTACTGTATATTTATTTCATAAATAGTGTTATTTATTTCATTAATAGTGTTATTATTTATTTCCTGACTTTTTTTTTCTGTGAAGATCCCGGAAAGGGTTATTAATATTTGGTTATGTGTGGCTTTCTGGAAAACAATAAATGTTTACGTTTAGGCACCCCTGCGATCATCACACTTTTTCTGTTACAAACTGACCCCGGCCCCCACCAGAGAAGGGAAAAGTTATGTGGCCCTCACAGGAAAAAGTTTGGGGACCCCTGCTGTAGATGAACAACAATTTATTGAACTGGAACTTTGAGACACATGAGCACTGGGATTGATATATGTTCTCTCTTCCACTCCTCTCCCATCTCATCCTGTCCTCTTCTCTCCACACCTCCCCTCTCGTGTCTGCTCCCGTCTTCTCTTCCTACTCTTCTCAACTCCTCTCCCTTTTCCTCCGTCATCCTCTACTCTCTTATCCTCCTCTTCTTCTCCTCTTTCATCTTCGCCCCTCTTCTCTTCCTCCTCCCTCATTCCTTCTGTGCCTTCCTGGCCCATCCCCCTCTCCTCTCCTCTCTACAGTCTGAAGATCTGAATGGTCATGATCAATGATTTTTCAAAAATGGCTCACCCCAAATGTTCCTATTATTAGTATCATTTATTTTAAAAAAAATCACAAAATAGTTAAAAGTAGAACAAGACTAGACTGGTCATGTCAACTAGTATAGAAGTAATGTCACAGCCTAATGTGAAAATGTATAGGTAGTTAGCTAGCAATGCAAGCTAGCCAACACTAGCTAGTTAGTTAGCAAGCTGAATGTTGGCTAGCAAGATTGTACTGCATGTGCTTGCTAACCATCATTAATGAATCCAAATTCAAAACAAACTCCCCTAAATGTGGTGAATAACACGGTTTTAGGAAAAGTCAATGAGTGAAATAGTACATATGGGGATCAAACATAGTTCTAGTATTTTAAAAAAAAGGTAAAAATGTCCTCAACAATTCTAGTGTAAGCTGCTAGCTAGCAAGATTGCACTGCTTACTAACTAACGTTGATACACCCAGGTTTACCACACAGTTAAAACACAGCTACTTGCATAAGAAGTTTCACTGTAGATGTCAAGGCTCCTGTGTTGGCTGGGAAATGCATGTATTTGACCGTTCTATTGAGATCGCGAGTAACGGTTCTCGGTTATTATTCCGGAAGTCCACCAATCCGAAACTATACTTTTAAAGTCCATATCATCAATTCCAACATCCAATATACCAGATATGATGCCAAGAGCATTCTCTACAACAGGGGTCAGCAACCTTTTTGACATGGAGTGCCTGTTTGAAATATAGTTGTAACTAGTGTGCCTCAACAATATTCCATGCATTGTAATTTTTTTCTCTCATAATCAAGTATTTTTAATGATAATTTTTACATTATTACATCATTATTGTTATTGTTATTATTAACAATATTATTATGATGGTTGTATCAACCCTAAATCTGAGTTGGGGGGGGGGGGGGAATGCAATGCAGACAAACAGCTGCATACAGTGCGACCATTTCACTCACATTTGCCCATTCATTTTTGGACACATCACACACCATCGGTGTGTGTACTGTACGTGTGCTGTCATAGCTCCACCTACAGGCCTAATGGAGAACACCAGGAGAACACCAGGATGTGAATAGAGGGTGAATGTGAGGTAAGGCTGAGCCCGAACGTTCGAACGTTCGTTCGTTAAGCTGACATTCGGACTTTAATTAATGGGTTCGAACGTTCGGTGAAAAAAAATAAAGCAGGCGCAACGACGGTGAGGCGATGTGAAGCGGCGCGTCCCCCGAGTCGCTCGGCTCAACCAGTATGGTCTCTGCCGGGCTGTTGCTGGATACTCAACCAGAGCTCTAGTCTCAACCAATGCAATAGAACAATTTTGATTGAATGACAGGCGATTCTGCCAATTACGTCACACCGCTTGCACCCGCCTCTGCTGTTACCACCAATCGGCAAGCGTTTATTATTTTTTTTACTTCCGGCAATGCCGCCTGCTTGCGAGAAGCATTAACGTAGCGTTAGCTCCCCGCCGAGGAAGTAAAAGTCGTAACAAGGTTTCCATAGGTGAACCTGCGGAAGGATCATTAATGAATACCAGCCTTTTTCGGCCACGGAGCGCGAGCTTCATGGCGGGAGGTGGTTGCGTTGGAAACAACTCTGGCCGAGGCGGCAGGCGTGTTGGGAGCCCGGCGGGACCCCCGCGCCGGTGTCTCTCTGTCTCTCTGCCGTCCCCCGTTCCGAGGTAGACGGTGGAAGGAGCCGAGGCGCGCGCCTCTCTCCTTCCCGTCGACCAAGAGTGAATACCTGTTATTGAACGTGTAACACTAACTATATAACGTTAATGCCACAAAACGAATGCCTTTAAGCCCCTTACGTGACTGCGGTGTGCAAGGGCTATTGTTTATCATAAGTAGGAACTTTGATGCATGCAGTACTCAGTAGCTTGTTTATTTTCTTTGTGCTTTGTTTAATTACATGAAAAGCCACCACTGTAAACAACATGTTTTTTCACCAATAGATTATGCAATGCCGCCCTCCGTAGGATCTATAATACAAAAAAAAAAATGTAATAAAAAAAAAAAATGTAATAAAAAACATTTTTATTAAAAAATGTACAAAAAACGAACGCTCGAACGTTCGTTCGATAAACCCTGGCGAACGTTCGAACCCTAAAAACAGGGTTCGGGCTCAGCCTTAATGTGAGGTATATCGTGTAAATAAGTTTTGATTGATCGCAAGACTACACTGTAAAAAAAATATATATAATAAGTTACCAGAACTTACAAATATTGAGTTCGGTTACTGTGCATTAAGGTTTTCAGTTTTCAATCCATAATAAGTTAACAGAAAAATAAGTACACAACCACATTATTTCAACCTAATAATTGTTTATTGTCATTGTTTTAAGAACACAAGTTGACTTGGTAATACTCACATTTTGAGTAAAAAAATGGCTTTTAACATGTGCAATGTTCAATGAAATAGAAAAATAAATAATACAATTTGTTGATTAATCCCACTGGTCACAATGTTGACCGTAATAATGTTTTTGTTATAGGCTCTGCCAATGTTACTGAATGATGTAGCAATGTATTTCCAGCTAAATTGAAATAATAAACAAATAAAGGGTCTCAATTAAATATGTGGTAGTAAAAAGAACCTGTGGGAGGATTTCAACAAGATAAATGCGACAACAGTGCCTAGGGTTGCCTACCCCTGCTCTACAACATGGGATCAGCCATTTCTATTTACACTAAAAGCTGTTCACATGTAAAGGGTATATAATTCTTTTTTAAAGTTTGGGGGGGGAAAAAAAAATGTTTTGAAAAAGTTAATCGTGAGTTAAAAAAATAGATGTTGTAGCCTATATATATATTTATTGTAGATGTTGACAGTTTTCCATTGGAGACATAATTTGCAGTTGAAAAAGGGTAATCAATCGCAACATCGCAATTTTATAGTATCGTGATTCTGGTATCATTATAATATCATATTGTGATTCCCACCTAGGGCTGGGCGATATAACGATAAATATCGCGATATATTTTAATAATCGATATCGAATATCGAAATAAAAATAAAAATCGTTTTTTATATATATATATATATATATATATATATATATATATATCTTTTTTTTTTTTTTTTTTTTTTGTGACCTGCAACAGGGCAGTTTTAAAACCAGAGACAGTGGACAGACTTGTCTTTCTTGCCTGCAACTTAAAGTAATGGCTTTCTTGTCCAAATGACAATATTGACCAAATTGAGATTTATTTTTCTCTTGTCCATTTATTTTGTTTGCTTTCTAATTTAAAATACAGTTTGAAACCGTCTGTACACAGTAGGCTATGCTATGTGTGCTAGCAGAACTAGACTCCAGTCACGAGTCACATCCACCAAAAAAGCGCCAAAAGATCGAAAATAAACTAGCAGAGCCAGAACTGTTCAACTCCCCTGGAGCCACAGCCAGCAGAGAAGCCGGTTTACTTTCGCTTTTAAACCAGCTGCAGCCTGAGAACTGGAGTGTGAGGGGATGTAACACTAACAAAGAAACTGTAAACTGACAAAGAATTGCTGCAAAATAAACATGCATCTGTTGTTTAATAAAAAATAAAAAAATAAATAAATTCCCATATCGCCCAGCCCTATTCCCACCTCTACTAATTATGTTAACGTTAGAATGATGTGAAATTGTCAAAATGAGTCGTCTGCCAACAAAGATATTGTTACGTCAGGAAACGAATATATTCACAAAATGGATTACTTACCCATTTTTTCATGCATGTGTATTACATGATATGGCCGTAAAATGTTACATTTGGCCAGTAAAAAAATCGACCAAAAACAAAAACACACACACACGAATACACCAAGCACTTCAGGAGCAGATTCACTGATCTCTGCAGAGCTCTCTCAATAATCACAGTTTGATTCCTGGAATGTTTACCAAGTTGGCCTTGACAGAATTACTCCTATGTGTGTGTTTGTATGCGGGCTTCCTGTGTTATACGGGATGACTCTGGTAGATGTGGGGGCTACCCGCCATGCCCTCAGCCCAGATTTGATTCACAACAAGCAGGTCTTTTGTCCCAGTGTTGCCCTCCATCCTCCCACACAGGGCTCATAATGTCCCAGGCAATTTACCAGAGAGAGGGAGGATAGCATGGGGGAGAGAAAGAGAGTCTTTATCTTTGGTCTCAAGTCCAGCTCACTCAAGCATTTCTCTCAGAAATGACAGCAGCTCAAACATACTGATGTAACCGTATGCCCGTTGCTATGCCCACCCACTATGTTTGACATTGAAACACACACATAGGGCGGCATCCACAAATAATGGTGGTGCGGTGCTAATTGCACCCTTACAATTCATTATGAATTGAAAATGGGGGACCCTGATGTAAACAAGACAAAAATCTTTCTCTGGTCTGCATCCCCTTAACACATTGTGCGCCAATAACGGCGTAAATCGTTATTGCCCGCCATGCGTTGAAGCCAACAACGGCGTATCACGTGTTTGGGATCAATATAAAAATGTTTCGCCATGGCATACATTATTCATCCAGCCTCCCTCCGGATCGCAGCCGGACCCTGTTCTGATATTGCAACGCCTCAATACCGCCGCCTGGTGGATGGTCGGGCGAGTTACACTCACGCCAAACCGGAAGTGGCGATCGGTGCATCAAGGAAATTCCTCCGCCAGATATATATTGTTGCGTGGATACACACTCGAGTGCATTTGGATCGCGTTCGAAACGCAATAATCGATATGATTTCGCCGTTTATTGCGCCATACAAACCGGAAATGGATCTAGGCGATCGGCGTCAAATAATTGGGATATTTTTCTTCCAGTCTCATCGGCGAATGGTAAGAGGCCAGTAACGATATTTTCAGCCCGATTGTGCGTTTCTTTGTTTGCAAACAGTCTGATCAATATATCAACCCATACTAGATAAAGCCGTTACTGACGATAAAGGAATTATAGACGACCAGGGGAGGAAACTAACTTTTTGGCTTACCAGCCAACTGGCGAGTATCTGATTTTTTTTACCAGACAAACAGATTTTTTACCAGACAAAAAAAATCGCTAATTGTGATAATTACTTCTTTGTATGTCAAGCCGCGTCAATGTTGTGTATGCATCTGGGTAGGCACACTGTGCCTTTAAGACAGCACGGTGGTCTTACGACAGTGCTGTGAAAGTACCGTCAAGTGTTGTGGTAACGTCAGTTGGGTTGGTGTGCTGTTGACGTTGTGCACATAGATATCTATGGTTGTGCACACAGTGCACTGGTTGAGCTAGCCCCTTTCGTGACTGCGATGTGCAAGCCAGGGGCTTTTGAGCATGAAATAAAATGTCTAACCTTACGTCGTAGTCCGGTGCTTTTTCGGAAACATTATAGTCATAACAGATACACCTAGCTGGCTGCTTTGAGCACACGGGGCTAACGTTAGCTAGCAAGCAGCTATATAACGCTAACTAGAAGCTAACCACTGTATACAGTTCTAGTAGACAACATTACACCTCTGATTTAAATGTGTCCTTAGTAACTTATACTCGATGGTTGTACTAGGGTTGGATGCAGTTCCCCGTTGGTCAGTCTGTCTGTTTTCCATATTCTGCTGTGTTTAACTATCTGTTTGCGAGTGCTCCTGATGGCTAGCCTAGTAGTACCGCGGGACTTTTATTATTATATGTCCGCGGGTTGGCCAGTACTGCGCAAACGTTTATTAAACATTATATGTCCGCGGGTGGTCTTGTGCAGTGCTCTCGTGGCACTGTCTGTCAACTAAAGCGAACACTCAGAAGACGCGCACCGTTTGCCAGTCCAGTGATTGCAGAATGTTTTATTTTTTTGTATACTCGCCAGAGTGGCGAGTGGTCTTCATGAATCACTCGCCAAACGTAAAAAATACTCGCATTTGGCGAGTAAAGTGGCCTAATTTCCTCCCCTGTAGACGACCCCCGCCCCCCCTTTCCTCCATGCATGATGAAGCATAATGTATACCGATCATATACATTTGAATTTTTTAATATAGCAGCGTGTATAGGAAAGAAACGCCAATCGATAATCTATCATATGCTTCAGGGCCTATAACTAGCGTTTTTGGAATTACAGCAGAAAAGCTTAAAAACACTTATATTCAAGACGGTATTAACACAACAATGTATGAATGAAAAAATATAACGTTCCCACATCCGGAACGATAGATAATCGATGTTGAATGGGCCATAGTAATGCAGATATAGCTATAATATTTAAAAAGCTATAGCCCTGCAAAGAAGGTAAACATCTCCATAGGCTTACAGTGCTGGCAGAGAGTGGTATAAGATGGGCACAATGCCCGGCGCCCAATGTGTTAATGTCCACGACACGTGCACAATACATGTTTTCAAACTCTCTTTGGGTGTTTGCAATTCATGGGGAGTATATGTCTCTGATATCTTGGTACAGTGGGCAGGTTGTTAGAAAGTGTAGCGCAGTTTCCACCTCTGCTCTGACATGGCTGTTAGCCTAGCCACAGAGCGTCTTTAGAGGAGAGGCTCCGATTGAATCTGGGACACAGACATGCAGCCAATGGGTCACTGGCTCTGTTCATGGTCACGAATGGATTCCAGCTTCATTTATTTACTACAGATGACAAACGTGTTGTTTCTGTTTTTCTTTTTGAAATACTTGCGCCACACGGAACAACTGATCACTACAGCCCAGCATCATATTACTGTAGCCAGTCTCTTGAAACACTACTATCTCCAAACTTCCACTCCTCTAGAAACTTTATTTAGTTATGTGCTTGCGCTGCCGCGGTGTGTTTTCTTTTTAGCGTCGGCTTACTCCTTCCATAGTTTCACATATTTGTAACCCATTTAAATGTATTAAGCTAACGTTAGCCAATCGTCGGACATAACGTTAGCTCCCTAGGCTACAGTGCAAGCGGGCGCAGTCAGGACAGAAGAGTAGCGGATGTGACGTCGGTAAACAAGCCACAAATTAGGCTGTTATGTAAGACCGAAACACACCGCAGAGTGTGTCTTCTCCAAAGCGGGGGACACAGTGAGTGTGGAGCGAAAATAACTGCTAGAATACTCCATCAGCAGCAGAGTAGTTCATTGCTGCTAGATTGTTGGTTTGTTTAATCAGTTGTAAAATACTTTCATTTATTTGTTATTTAAATATATAGATGTGTAGTTGACTATTTCTTTTAATCAGCAGAAGTTAATTGCTGCTAGGGCATACAAAAAATAATGGTTTGGTTCCGGTTGCCAACCGACCCTGCCGATTTAGGTGCGACCCAATTTATTTTATGAGTAAAAATTAAATTAAATAAAATTAAAAAGATACAATTTTTTTTTTAAACAATAAAGTTTCATAAAAATCTTAGTCAAACCTGTAATATTATGGATATTAAACATGTTGTGAACATTTTAATTAAATAAAGAAATTCCCTATCCATAGTCGCCGTGGGAATTTTTTTTATAAAAAATTAAATTAAATAAATTCCCTACCTACCCATGGCCTTAACTGACAACCAACAGGAACCAAACAATATTTTCTTTTATGCCTAGAGTGGTTTGTTTACCCTTGTTTTATACTTATTATTTTGTAAAATACAATACCTTTATTTATTTTGTATTTAAATATATAGATGTGTACCTTTTTAGTTAATTTGTAAAAAAAAACTTAAATAAACATAACATTTATTTAAAGGTGTGTGACTGTGTATATGTTGTTCTAAATAAATAATAATAACTATTTGTATAGCACCTTTCATACAGGGGATTGCAGTTCAAAGTGCTTTACATCAGTAAGATGTAAATAATAATAAAGTAATAGATTATTTATGAAATATTAAGTTTGGATTTTTTTTTTTACAACTGAGGTAGGTAGATAACATTTTTAGTAGTGGTGGGGGAGAATATCGATACGTAGTAGTATCGCAATACTTTGTGTATCGATACAGGGACGCCAAGTATCGATATTTAATTATTTATTTATATATAAAGAAAATATGAATTATGAATAGTGATTTAAGAGAAGTTAATTCTATGTTATGACTTTGAACTAGGGATGCACGATAATTATCGGGACGATACCAGCTATTATGACGTCATCCCGATAAAATTATTGATAGCTCAGATAATAAAAAAAATAAAAATAAAAAATGTTTTAACATTTTTTTTTTCATGTCAACGTTCACACGCACAATATATGCTTACCGTAATTCCTCTAATAGTGACCCGGGCTTGTATTTGCTTAAACTGTAGCGGGTACCAGGCTTTTATTAGGAGGAGGCATGTATAAGAGAGAGGCCTATATTTCTAATTTTCAAACAGATAATAATGAATAAATCAACATTTTGTGTCAGTTTGAACCCAGTAAAATGTACTGGGTTCATTTATTGAAACCAAGTACTGTATGAAATAGTAAACAGTGCAATTACAGGTGGTCACTGGTCATTTCAACGTTTTCAAAGTGAAATCAAGTAACTTTACCTTAGCAGCTCAGTATATTAGTAGTATCCCGGCTTGTATTAGGAGGTCGGCTTATAATTGCTTAGCTCAAGAGCGCACCCGGCCATTAATAGAGACCCGGTTTGTAATTGAATACCGGTCACTATTAGAGGAATTACGGTACTTAGGATTTGACTTGATTCAACAACAAAGCAGTCGGGGCAATGGCAAGCCGAAAACGGTCGAAAATGTGGTTATTTGAAGTTTGGATATTTTTTGTTTTACAGCTGAGGTAGGTTGATTTTTTAGAGACTAAAGTACCGAAAAAAGGTACCGTTGGGTACCGGTATCGATTCACAGGTACCGGTACCCATCCCTACTGACAAAGCACAATACCTGTTGGTTTTTAGTTCACTCATTGTTCAGGGAAACACATTGTTAATGACATTGACAGATTGTGAATTTTGTGATTGACTCAAATTATATTTATTTGGAAAAATAAATATAGTCACTTTATTTGAAGAGTCAAAACTGTTCTCTTGGCTTTGTTTTGTTCATAGTAGTAATGCTCATGTCATGATAAATCTGGTTAGGTCAAAACTACAGGAATATACATTAAAAGAAAATATATTATAATACAATAAATATATATATCGGTTATCGGTATCGACCTTGAGGAGCAGAAAGTTATCGGTATCGATATCAAAATCAATATTGTGCACCCCTACTTTGAACGTCTGCCATTTTCACCGCAAAAGGCACATACAATTAACAATATGACGCGTCGATCGATCATGAATATGCAAATCGACAAATATGCAAAAATATATATTACTTTTTTAACCGGCCACAATGGCAATCAAGATGTATATTAGCAAGCCAATTTAAATTCTAGACGGCCATTGGCCTAACAAACACCCTGATGTGTGTGTGTGCATTTTCATTCAGCGATGCTCAATTCTACTAAGGTTACAAAGGCCTGGAGACACCTGGTGCAACACCCAATGTTAACAAAAGTAAAGCAAAAGTTGTCACCTAGGCTCACAGACGGTGTGTTGGCGTCCCAATCTCACAGGTGACACGGCCTTATGGGAAACCCAGCAAAGCCAACCATGACAAGTAGAGCTGTGAATCTTCACTCGCATCACGATTTGATTACGATTCAGCTGTCCACGATTCGATGATGCATCTCAATAATATATTACATCCCCAATTTTATAATCTATATTACTGCACATGTATACTTTTTCATCAATTAATACAAGCAGTCAGATAAATTTACTTTTATTTAGAAAGTTCTTAAATCAGAATGTCAAAATAAATGTCTTTACTAGTGTTGCATGATACAGATACTAGAAAGGTATCTCGATATCCAGCTGTTAAAAACGGTTCAATATTCAATAATTTTATTAGTATCAATACTTTTAGAATAGCCTGATGCTGTATTTTCTATGAGTTGAGTGAATGCATGACCAGAGCACTAGCTTTAATAATATATTTGTAGGGCGCTTTATAGTTGGAGCAAATCCCAAAGCACTACATTGTAAAATAACATAAAAGCTAGCAAGAGTAAAAAAACAATTTTTATTTAAAATGTAAAAATAAATTGGAGATAGAGATAGATAGATAAAAGGACAACCAATACAACAAACAAACGATGAAGGTCAGCACTGAAGTTTAAAAAAGTTCCAATGAATAAATAAATGGTGAGCACTATTGCACAGTGTTGAGTCGAAAAAATCAATTGCTATATAAAATTACAGTATACAAATTTTAAATGAATTGCACATGAATAGCATAAATCGATTATGTTCTGTCACTGCGTCGATTCCGTCGATGCAGAATTGTCCACGTCCGCATCGCGATGCATCTTAGAATCGAGAAATTTCCACAGCCCTAATGACAAGATGGTGATACCATGTCAGACTGGCTGGATTTTAGATTTCATGACAGGCAACATGTTGTGCTCACATGGGGGGGGGGGGGGGGTGTACAAGGGCTTGTTGTGTGTATGTGAGAGAGAGACAGAAAGATGGTCAAAAGAGCGAAAGAGACCGATAGAGATGCAGAGTGAGGGCTAGAAGACAGACGTGGCTGAAGTCAGCAGGTTAAAAGGTCAGACCCCAGAAGGTCAGTGTTGTACTAGTCTGGCGGAACAGGAACTCTCTCCCCAACTCAAACATGGCTCCACATAACAGTCACTCGTTGTAGCTGAGGGAAGGCTTTGTCCAGCCACACACAGCAACCAAACGGCCACATAGACCACGTCATAAAACAGCACAAAAGGAGAAGGTTGAGAATGCCACCGTGGACGATGGATTCCAAAAAATCACCAATTCCACTGTTCCTCTCTGAATAAGCCAAACTGGTTAAAACTGATGAATGGTTCATTACCTGCTAAATCCAAACTTACCAGCCAATGCCAACATTTGGCAGCATATGATATGGCTGGTGTTAATTTCCCACCCTGGAGCCGAGAGAGGAGTGTGAAAGGAGGTTGAGAAAGGGACAGATCAATGACCAAGTGAGAAAGGTAAACAACAATGGGAAAGGAAGAGACAACCAACAGCCTAAGCCCAACAGGTGCACTGATACTAATGCCAGCATTGGAAATCAGCCCAATACCAGACCAGACTCATACTCAAGAGTGAAGGCCACCAATAGCAAGAACCAGGTACTAGCCAATGGTATATATATTATATTATGAACAAAAGTATCAGTGACATTCAAAAATTCCTTCAACTACTCAAAATGAAGTAGGCCTACTCGTACTTGGCCAGTAAAGAAAACATTGCTGTACACTTCTTGCTTTTAATTCATTTTATAGGGGTGGAAAGCATTGAGTTATTCAATGTTGATGCTTGGGGTCACGATTCGATAAAAAATCTAGGGCTGTACCAGACTCAGAATTTTCTTAGTCTAATCGGATTTGGCAGGTCAATGCGACGATTTGTTTTATATCTAAACAAATTTAAATAAATTAAATTAAATATATTGAAGTCTATTCATAAGATGTTCTGGCTAAATACATTGGCATGCATTTCAGTGCTAGCATACGTTAACATAGTCAAGTGCAACAGAGACATATGACTTTATTTGAGCATTTAAAATCAATAAATCTGTTAAGACAACTGCATATGATGCCAGATGGCTGATGTGAATTGCCGACAATGCAATGTTGGATATATAGTTCAATGCAAAAATTAGGGCCCTATGAAATCCGTTTTATCTTTTCCTGTTTTCGGATTTGAAATGTTCCTGTTTTTCCGTGTTAATATCTCAATTCCGTGAAATCCTCCGCAACTCCACGATTGCGGATTCCAGAGGGCCCTAAATTAAATCTATTCTACAATTAAAAGTGGAAGCTGCTCTGTACTGCAAAGTCTGTGCACACTTTAAAGGAAAACTCCAACATTTTGGGAAATTAGCTTACGGTATTTAACATCTTCCCTGGAGTTAGACAAGAAGATACTAGGGCTGTCTTAAATACTTCGAAGCTTCGTTCGATGGCACAAGCTTCAAAAAAAAAAAAAAAAACGAAGTTTATATAAAAAAAAAAAAATCCCAATCCATAGAACCAATCATAATCAAGGGCACACAACATAAAATTTGTTTATATGCGGACGACGTAATACTGTTCATGCAAAACCCCAACACCACACTGCCTCATCTGCTCAAGTTGATTGAGAACTTTGGAGATTTATCGGGATTCAAGATAAATTGGCCGAAGTCGGCTTTCCTTCCACTTAACGCCCCTGCAAAAAAAGATATAACCCTCCCAGGAGAGATACCTGTCCTATGGTAAAACATTTTAGATGTTTGGGAGTGGAAATATTCCCCACCATAAGACAAACGGTGAAGCACAATTACACAAAAATCCAAAACAAAATCAAAGACGACCTTGATAGGTGGGCAAAACTTAAAAACTCAGTACAGGCACGGATATCAATAGTTAAGATGGACGTACTACCTAGAATCAACTTCTTCAGCTCAATGCTACCGTTACCCCCTCCAGAGGGTTACTGGAAAAGATTACACTCCTCCACATACAAATTTATTTGGAATAACAAACCACCACGTATAAAAAGATCCACCGCACAGAGAAATAAAGCAGACGGTGGCATGGCATTTCTTTTGTACATTATCTAACGTTAACACGAACCTAAACTAACTTTAGGTTAGTTGTAACGTTAGTTTAGGTTCGTGTTAACGTTAGATAATGTACAAAATAAACGTTTTCCGCTGCTATAAACGTTGCACTTTTATTTTGACAACCCCAGAAAGGAAGTCATTATATATGCTTTACGATCCTGATCTGTGTTAGCTCCGGTTAGCTCAGAGCGTCCGGTATATCAACACTACACTAGCCATTGAATTACTGTTTTCTAAATTGGGGAGGCTTTTAATCGTCAAGGTAAGAGGATTTCAAGTCATGGTATCCATAAACTTCAATCGGTTCAGATCCTTTGAATGAATGAGAATGTAAACAAACACGGCGTCACGTTGAGAGCAAAAAATAGTTCAGAGTATATTTGCTTATAAAATGTAATTGTCTAATTCAATTATTTCTTATTTCTCCACGTGGTGAATACACAGGTCACAACATGTTTACATGAACGTTTTGGAGTTGTATTTAGAGTGTATTCTGCAATCTGTTAATAAACTTTTCAATCAATCAATCAAACTATACACTGTAAGGGAACGCCAGGCTCCGGCCCCGCCTCACTTCCAGTGATGAAGCTAAGCTATGCTAACGGAGCGACTGTTCCCTAAGCCTAATGCATGCACAGAGACAAAAAAGGTATGTATCTTCTTGGTAAAACCAAGGAGCTGATCGTGGATTATAGGAGAGGACAGCAGGAGACGCACACACCACTGATGATTAACGGGGCCACCGTGGACAGGGTGAGCAGCTTTAAGTACCTGGGGGTCCACATCTCAGAGGACCTGACATGGTCAACACACATAGACACAGTAGTAAAGAAGGCAAAACAGCGCCTCTACCACCTGAGACAGTTAAGGAAGTTCAGAGTATCGGGGAAGATACTCCAGTCCTTCTACTCAGGAGCTGTAGAGAGCATCCTGACCGGAAACATCACTGCCTGGTATGGAAACAGCACGGCACAGGACAAGAAGGCCCTACAGAGAGTGGTGCGCTCAGCCGAGCGTACCACGGTAACCACGGGTATTGCACTACCCCCCCTGCAGGTTCTATACAACAAGAGGTGCAAATCCAGAGCCTGCAGGATAATGAAAGACCCTCACCACCCCAATAACAGCCTGTTTCAGCTGCTGAGGTCAGGCAGACGCCTGCAAACCCCAGCTACTAGGACAGAGCGGCTGAGGCTCAGCTTCTTCCCCCAGGCCATCAGAGCCATGAACAATGAACATTGAGTGCTCAGAACATTGAACTATCCACACACAAGCACACATGAACACACACACACGACACACACGCTGTGCACGCTCACACACGAGCAGCCACTTAACACTTTAACATGAGCGGGCACACACTCATGTCGCACACACGCACACTTATGGCCAAAGGAAAGGACACTTTAAATTAGAATAACAGGAACAGTGTATTGCACTACCAAAGCTAACTAGCATGTCCCATATGCTCTGTAAATAACTATGTACAGATACCGAGATGTCACTCCATGTTACCTGTTACCTGTTTACTGCACAATGTTGTTTTTTCATTTTTGATTCTATTATATGTTGTACCACTGTATTGCACATCGTTGCGGGCAAGACCACCCACATTTCATTGTATACCTGTATGCCGTGACAATTAAAACTCTTGACTTGACTTGTCTAACTCCAGGGAAGATGTTAAATAAGCTAATTTCCCAAAATGTTGGAGTTTTCCTTTAAGTTTGTAATGTCGTCTGACTAAGTATTGATAACATACTGGAGTGGAGAGATAACACATAATACATATTGGAGATATATTAAAAAGCTCTCTGGCTGGTCGTTTTTCTTTTTTTAATCTAAAGGCAAAAAGGTAATTTTGTTCCCCGTTTTTCAGCATTTAGCTACAGGCAAACAATGAGAGATAAACAATGTCATGGTAACTGGTGTGGGTGTTACTTCAAGATCGATAATAAAATATATTGCAGTCCTGTATATTTTGTGTTGTATATTGTGTCCTATATTTTTACTTTTGTTGTTTATATTGTCTATATCTTTTTTATACACCATGGGAATGGGGGGACGCAATTTCAACTTTCTGTATGTCTTGCACAAATAGAAAATGTACAATAAAGTTGACTTTGACTAAAGTAGCTATAATGAGTTGATAGATAAAAAGCAGTGATGGTAGGTTACTCTCCCTACTCATGTAGATTCCAGTAGGCATAATTATAATAAATAATTTAAGACCTGCTCCGAGGTCATCAATTGGCACACATGCGATGCATGCATGCAATTCGTATCTGCGATTAACCCATCCCGTCGTCCTTCCCCCCCCAAGGGCAGCCGGGAGCAGACAGGCGTCAACGTGAGCCGCGCCAGGGCCCAGGGGACCAATCCAAGTGCTCCTGTCGGTCTTCGTCAAGGACGCCACAGCGTTACTTAGCGATCTTGTTGTTGTGCATGTTTTTCCATTGGGTTTATCTTATCGGGGGGGAAACCCTTGCGAGCACGGGGAGAACATGCAAACTCCACACAGAAAGGCCTGGGAGATACCCCACCTGGGTAACTGGCATCATGGAAACCTGGTCCCCAAGCGGGAATCGAACCCTGGACCTTCTTGCTGTGACACTGCCGTTGTGTCCTTGGGCAAGACACTTAACCTACTTGCCTCGTATGAGTGTGTATGCATGTGAATGAATGTTGGTGGTGGTCGGAGGGGCCGTAGGCGTTGATTATTCGCCACGCTTCCGTGAGTCTGCCTCAGGGCAGCTCTGGCTGCAATTGTAGCTTACCACCACCGGGATGACTGTGTATGAACGAATAATGGACTCTGTGAAGCGCTCTGAGTCAGAGAAGAGCGCTATATAAATCCAATCCATTATTATTATTATTATTATTATTAACCACTACACCACCGTGCCGCTGTGTGCGGCATCCACACTACACACAGCATTTACAGACATAAATAAACTTCATGGCTCATCTCATGGGTATTCAGTAGGTGGTGTCAGGGAGGCAACTACCCATGTTTTGTGTTTTTTCTGGGAAATTAATTGTTTAGATGAATCAACAAAATAATTTAGTTGCAGCCCTAATATATAGGCTATATAAAAACGATGTATTGACTCAAATAATCTCAGTCCACTGAGGGGTCTCTGATTTGAATCGTCAAAATTCAGGGGGCAGCCATATTCAAAACAATTCTAGATTCATCCTAATTATTTAGGCTAGTCGTCATTTCAATTATCTTCTAGATTGCCATCAACCTTTGTGTTACAAATATTGTACATCTTTCTGCTAGGGTAATTTTGGCAATATGTAGCATTTAGCAAGCTAACAGTTCTAACACATAAGCTACAGTTCTAAAGTTATAAGAAATGTGAAATCATATCACAAGGCGACAAATGTTTGTTTTGGGGATTTTTTTTTTTATCTTAACACATTTGTCTGCCACCGTTGAAAGCCTATGGAGATGTTTACCTTCTTTGCAGGGCTATAACTTTTTTAATTGTATTGCTATATTGACATTACTATGGCCCATTCAACATCGATTATCTATCGTTCAGGATGTGGGAATGTTATATTTTTTCATTCATACATTGTTGTGTTAATACCATCTAGTATATAAGTATGTTAAGCTTTTCTGCTGTAATTCCAAAAACGAGAGTTATAGGCCCTGACGCATATGATAGATTATCGATTGCCGTTTCTTTCCTATACACGCTATATTAAAAAATTCAAATGTATATGATCGGTATACATTATGCTTAATCATGCGTGAAGGAAAGGGGGGGGGGGGGGTCGTTTATAATTCCTTGATCGTCAGTAACGCTTTATTTAGTATGGGTTGATATATTGATCAGATGGTTTGCAGTGAAATTAATAAACAATCGGGCTGAAAATAACGTTAGTGTCCTCTTACCGTTCGCCGATGAGACTGGAGGAAAAAGATCCCAATTATTTGACGCTGATCTCCTAGATCCATTTCCGGTTTGTATGTATGGCGCAATAAACGCCGAAATCATATCAATTATTGAGTTTAGAAAGCGATCCAAATGCACTATAGTGTTTGTCTTAGGGCTGGGTGATATGGCCTCTAAATGATATCGCGATATTTTTTGGCCATATCACGATACACGATATATATCGCAATATTTTGACATTTCCTCTAAAGCACGTAAAAATGCTTGATTTAACCCTTTGATGCATACAGTCCCTGCAACATATGTTCGCATTATTAAACCATGAAGATCCAGTTAGTATTTATACTGTAACGTTTGGCTACTTTAAATCATTGAATGTAGAGAGAGAGCGAGAGAGTAAGAGAGGGCGAGAACGCGCGAGAGAGCCAGCGCCCCCCCCCCCCCCCCCCCCCCCCCCTCGGGTTTTGTTCTAGGTTTGCTTTTTGATCGTCTAAGCTGCCGTAGGTGATGATGTCACACTCGAATGTAAACAGGAAAAGTTTAACACACGGAGATGGAAACTGGATGATATAAAGAAACGAATAACCAATAAATATGAAGTTATGTTTAAACTTCTGTTGTCAAGCGTCGTCAATATAACCCACCCTTTCCTCACGAATGGAACTAGTGTTGTGGAGTCCGCTTTGAGCGTTTTCCAGGGTTAGCAGCTAACGCTAGGTAGCTTAGCCTAGTCATCATGGATAACTTGGTTAGCAGCTAACGTTAGCCCATTGCTTGCGTCAATTAAATTGCATGGTCTGTCTAATGAAATTACAATTGCATGTAAGGTCCGCGCTGGTCATGTGTCTATAATGAAATGAGCGGACAGCTCTGTGCTAAAGCAAGTCTCATCTCAGCCGCAACGTGACAACATATACTCGATGTTCACGATATAGTAATTTACTACATCTCATGTAGAACAAGCCGCGATACATCGAGTATACTCGATATATCGCCCAGCCCTAGTTTGTCTGGATCCACGTAACAAAATATTACTGCCGGAGGGATTTCCTCGATGCACCAGCGCCACTTCCGGTTTTGGCGAGAGAGTAACTCGCCCGACCACCCACCAGGCGGCGGTATTGAGGCGTTGCAATCTCATACAGGGTGCCGCTGAAGTCCGGAGGGAGACTGGATGAATTATGAATGCCATGGCGAAAAAATTAAATATTGATCCCAAAAACTATTTACGCCGTTGTTGCCATTCAACGCATGGCGGGCAAAAACGCTGTAAGTCGTTCTTGGTGACCAATGTGTTAAATGGGAACTATCTTACTATTTCTTTCACTATTTGGGCAACTGTACACAATTCCTGTGAGTCTATGGAACATGTCTGTAAGGTTTTTTTCAAAAGAATTCATTGTTTTGTATTTCTAATCAAGTACTGTAGAGCAGCAGTTTCTGCCCTTCCAAGATTCCAAGCTGTTTTTGGCTGGGCTCCGCCCATACTCGCAATGCGCTTTGAGTGACAGTCACCCACTGCACTGCAATGCACTGGCAGATACCTTTTGGGGAAGAGAGAGAGATAGAGAGGGACTAATTAATTTCCCCCAGGGGGGGGGGGGGGCATAATCCCACAGGACAATGCATTGGTAACTTGTTTCAAATGACAATATATTATTGCACGGATCGGAATAGGTGTGAGAGCTAGGGCTGAGCCCAAACGTTCGAACCCTCGTTCGTTATGTTGGCATTCGAATTCTAAATCAACATTTGAATTCTTTATTTTTACAATAAAAATTACAAATTTAAATATTTTTTTCTATTCATTCTGTTTAAACCAATGGTGTTTTTCTTCACAGTTGCAGATAAAGATTAGGCTACACTAATATTATAGTATAAAAAAAACTGATGAGTTATATTCATTAAAGAAAGTTGATTTAATTGATTTAGTTGGGCTGGGGCTTCTCCCTGGGCTGGGTCTGGGGCTGGAAAGTTGATTTAATAATTAAAAAAAAAAAACTAATTTAAAATCAGATTCATCACTTTATTCAAATTGAGGATTTAGTTTGAGGATATTAAATTTAAAAGTGTTTAAAGATATAAAAAGAATAAAAAATTAAATGTTTGTTTTATTTTTTTTAATTAAAAACAAAGGTTCGAACGTCCGTTCGAAAAACCGTGACGAAGTTCAAATCCCAAAAAAAGGCTTCGGGACAGCCTTAGTGGGAGCGTGCGCTATGATATTTTGCAACAGGTGATAGAAGCGAGTGCTGATACTACGAGAGAGAGAACGAGCAGGCAAGAGAGACAGAGAGAGCGAGAGAGCCTCCTCCCAGGACCCAGTCCCATTACCTTCCCACCCGTTTTATATAGTTCTCTGGTTGATTCACGATGTGTGTGTGTGTGTGTGTGTGAACAGCTGAAGGTCTCTGCTAAATAACCGCTTCCACATTATTTCCACTCGCTGCTCATATAAACGTATCACAGTTGATTGTGGGTGGGCGGTGGCAGATCAGTGCCTATTCACGTCAGTGAGCGAGTCAAATCAGAATGGCTTGGGTTCAGCGGGGGAGGATTTTGTCTCATCTGAACTGGAGGAATGCGCACTTTTTTTAATTTGAGACCTAGACAGTGTTGGTACAACCCCACATTGCTAGAAAACAATGCAAACCCCTGGAAAAGGCCATTTATAAGATAGTTCCCCTTTAAAAGATTAAAATAGAATAAAAAGGTACTTTTTGTCCTTTTCGACAAGGAATGAGGTGAATAGACTGAAAACTTTATATTAGATAAAACTAATGATGTATATATTCATTGCAGATGGTTAATTTTTCAAAATCGTCCTAAATCATTCATTCGAATTAATAGATCGAATGAATCGATTAATCGCCCAGCCCTATAACGTGATTGTCTGTTCTCTTTCAACACACCGCCTCAGTCTTCCATCCTTCGGACTACACACCACAAATTTAGTGACTGCTCAGTGACACTCGTTCACCTTTTCCTGAGTAATTTTACCCCGCTGTGCTAGCGTGAAAGTATTTTTCTGAGGTGCGCGAAAACCACTAGCTGCAGCCTCAGTCTGATTGTCAATCATCATCTAAAATGGATGAAATGGGAGAATATTTATACAGTGAAAGCATTCGTTTTTCATTTAGGTTTTCCTTGTCAAGGAATCAAATAGTCTGCTATGGCTGCATGCGTGGCACTAACGTTATTGTTTTAAAATGCCCAACTGTCAGAAAACAGGGCATCGATAAGAGGAATCGATAGTCACGGAGGCATGCGATTCCAGGAATCTGACTATTAGGAACCGGTTCCTGTTACGAACTCGATTCAATTAGGAACTCTATTACCATCCCTACAGATATGATGTAACAGTATCATAGATGAAATGTCTTGCAATATATTGATTATTGCAGATATCGCGTATCGTCATATCATCAACAAGGGCCAAATATCGTATTGTGAGTTACTTGTATCCTCCCACCCCTAGTTGGTGATGGTTGAATTGAGCTGTGTTCAACAGAATGAGATGAGGTGATTGTTTTGGCTGGGGCCCCTGGTGTTGGGAAGCCCTCACACCGACAAGCCTAGTCATGCTGCTGTTGGCATGCAATCTACCTTCATATCTCCAACAACAGAACTCTTAATATCAGAAGCTAAGAAACAGAAAGACTGGCTAAGCCATATAGTGTAAATTAAATTCACTTTTCAATTTAAAGTTAGGCTACTGTGATAAGTAGGGGTACACCAAATACGGACAGCAGTATTGGGTAATGGCCCGATACAAGGCTAAATACTCTTTAAGTTCGCAAAATACCAAGCACTACCTGTGTAGTACGAGCACAATCTTATCTAACCTAGGGTTGGGCAGACGGCTGACAACCATCAACTACTGAGCCCAACATTATGGTGTATATTTAGTTACATCACTATGACTAGTATTTAAAATATTTTTCATAATCTACTTAATGAGGTAGCCTTTAGGCTATAGGGAGGGAAAGTAAGGAAAGACCTGGTGAGAAGGTGAGGACAGGCTGTGAATGGGCTCAAATGTGCAGTGTAAAGACTACCTTTAACGGAGTAGCCCATAATACTGTACACAACCCTCCCGACCCAACCCCAACAACATTAGCATGCAATGTTTCACTGTGGACATCGTCATATGACAATTCGGTAGACATCACCCAACCATAATCTATGTCCAACACTTACATCAGAAAATAGAAGTAGGAGGTGGGCTTTTGATTAGATTAACACTTTTTTGTCCCCTTTGTATTAGACGAACTGTATTAAGAGTGCTTTCCTGCACAAATTCAGAGTATGAAGTCAAAAACATTTTAATATCAAGCAAATTACTAATTTTGACACTCCATACTGGTGAGTACTCAAAAACAAAGTACTTCTACTTGGTCAGAAAAAAGGTGGTATCCATGCACCAAAAGGGTCAGTTCACCCTCAATTCTAAATAACCCGAGTACTTGAGTAATTGTACTTCGTTACAATACTTAAGTACTGTTTTGGGGGATTTGTACTTGAGTATTATTAGGTTTGTATACTTTGTACTTTTACTCCATTACATTTCAGAGAAAAAAAATATACTTTTTACTCCGTACATTTAAAATGCAGACCTACAAAGTACAAATCTTGCAGGTCCAACCATTTTAATTGGTATTTTTGAATTGTTTATCTGGCCAAAATAACGTTATTAATCCTGCGACCGCAGGTAAACAGCCAATAAAATCCCCATCAATGGAAAATGAACCCGCCCATACCCATGCTGATTGGTCCTTGTGCAAGACTAGAAAGCGGGGATCTTTGATTAAACACCTGCTATCAGAAGAATAGAGTCAGGGGGCGGCTAGGTGGCACAGTGGGCAAGGCGTTCGCCACCAACGCAGGATATGCTGGGTTCGAGCCCAGCTCTCAGCGTTGCTACCAGCTTGGCTGGTCGTTCATACTAATACAATTGGCAGTATTAGGGGGTGGGAAGCTGGTGGGTGGGGATCGGACGTTGTGGACAGCGACTCCTACAGGTCGGTTGGTGCGCCTGCGCAGTAGAATCAGGAAGCGACAGGGCCGGCGTGTCCCTCCCACGCAGACCCTCGCCGCTGAGAGATCGCGCTGTGCAGGTGAAAAGATGCAAGGGCTGCCTCCTCGAGTACCGGAGGGGACACGTGATGCAAGGCTTCGTCCACATTGCAGCCGGCCAGTGGGAGGCATGGCCTAACAGCGTTCGAGACAGGGGAGGGTAGAATTGGACAATGCGGAATTGGGGAGAAAAAGTCGATAAAAAAAAAGAAGAATAGAGTCAGAGTGACAAGCCATAGAAGATGGCCACAATGAGTGATGAAGAGGACGAAACGGTCGGCGACGGCGTGGATGGACAAGACGAGCATCCATGGCCCTATCTACATAAAAAAATACATAGTTCAAGGACTCCAACCTTATAGTGTTGTTGAGTTGCCATCATTCAACGCCCCCAACCACCCCTCCTACCAAACCCCTCACCCCCCCCCCCCCACCACCTCCAATGTACAGTCCCGCCCCCCTCAACCCCACCCCACCTACCCAACCTCCTCCAATGTACAGTTTCTACGTCAAATGTATATAACACTCTCTTTTCTGGACTCTTTTTGTATCACAAACAGTACTGTATTTGCAAATCTGGTATGTCATAAATGTATAGATGTAGCAGTACTGTCTATCTGTATGTCGTGCATGTCATATAATTATGTCCTGATGAATTGAAAATGGGGGACCCTGATGTAAATAAGATGAAAGTCTTTCTCTGGTCTGCATCCCCTTAACAATTGTGTATATTGAGCTGTATTGTACCCATTCTGCAATCTGTTAATAAAGTTTTCAATCAATCAATCAATCAGTTAACTGCAGTTGTATTATCATTATTTAACCCTGACTTTAAGTTAGCCTGCTTCCTTCCTAAATACGTTGCACATGTCTAGTTAGTTAGCATCAACACAGCTAAGATAGCTTTAGCCAGCTAACGTGAACGCTACTGTAAACATAACTTTATGTTAGCTGGTTACAAACGTTACCTAATTGCTAATGACAACTCCTATCGTTACGCAGTGAAATGTCTCCACCCGTTAAACATGGCAACAAAGCCAGACATGTTACGCCAGACTTGCTGTATGTATGCATAACTTACAAACAAACGTTCGCTAACTAGCTAGCTTGGTAAAGGTGGCAAATAAGTTGAGCGTTAGCTAACGTTTCACATCACGTTAGACATGTACTACATGCTATTTGCCAGCGTTGTCTGTCAGTCAGTACATCGAAAGAGTAGCTAGCTAAATAATCGCCAACGTTGTATGTTTCTGGTCAACTTACCCAAAGTATGTTTTCTCTGAACTCTCGTCGGTGTCCGTTTATCTCGGTGTATGTTTGATATTATTCTTCTCAGCACATCTCGTTCTGCCAGTGCGCCTGCGCTGCTGCTACAGTGCTCGAGTCAGTGGTGGTGCGTCACTGTGACAGGAGCTGCTGATGTGGGTTTCACGCCATCTAGCGTTCAAAATGCGTATGTACTGCATTCTTCATTGCATAAAGGGAGTCAGTAGGGTATATCTGCAGGGCCGCAAGCCCAACGTCTGGGCGGGGCTTCGGGGCTTGTACTCTGTGTGAGGCGGAGCTTCGGGGCTTGTACTCTGTGTGACTTGATTGATTGAATTGATTGAAAACTTTATTAACAGATTGCAGAATGGGTACAGTACAGTACAGCTCAATACATACAATTGTTAAGGGGATGCAGACCAGACTGTACACTGTACAACTGTACAAACAAAACTGTACATTGGAATATTGACAAGACCATACTTGGTAATTTACTGTACATTGGAGGGGGTTGTGTTAGGACATTTACAGGGGCCAGTTTCGAATTGCAGTCTCCCGTAGGTGTTTTTTGAGAGTGTTTTTGAAAGTGGGTAGTGATTCACATTCCTTTACAGCTTTGGGTAGGGCGTTCCACATTGATGTGGCATAATTGCGAAACGTGTTTAGTCCCTTGTTTGAGCCGAATCTGGGTTTAACATGATTTGTGGAGCTCCCTCTGGTGTTGTGATCGTGGTATTCACTGACCTTTGGGAAGTATTTTGACATGTACATGGGTACCTTGGTTGTGTAGTGTGTAGACTGTGCGTGGGCGGGGCGTCGGGGCTTGTACTCTGTGTTGTTTCCTGTAAAACCCGGAAGTAGTCCAGGCAGCTAACGTTGATGCTGCTATTGTGGTTGTGGGTGATTTCAATAGCACCAATCTGAGAAAGGTATTGCCGGACTTCTATCAGCATGTGACTTGTAACACCAGAGGCGGTAACATTTTAGACCACTGTTACTCGCAATTCAAGGGTGGGTACAAGGCTCATTCTGCTAGTGGCTTCGGAAAATCTGATCATGCGGCCATCTTTCTTTCACCAAAATATAAACAAAGAATCAAGAGCACTCCGGTAGTCTCGCGAGAGGTGCAGAAATGGGATGTGGAGTCAGAGGAGACGCTACAGGCTGCGCTTGAGTGCACAGACTGGAGCGTGTTCCGTGACAACATGTTACGACTAGGGATGTCCGATATTATCGGCCGACCGATATTATCGGCCGATATCGGCAGTAAAATGTGATATTGGAAAATATTGGTATCGGTAAAAAAAATAAAAAAGACAATAACAATATTTGTTATATAAATATCCAGTGAAATTATTAGTTACCTGAAATTATTCCGTTTTTTGGGGGGGGAAACCCTGCATATATCGGTATCGGCTGATATCGGTTGATATCGGTATCGGAAATTAAGAGTTGGACAATATCGGAATATCGGTATCGGTAAAAAAGCCAATATCGAGCATCCTTAGTTACGACCCTGGCTCAAAGGGACGCAACCTATGTGCAAACAGACACCAAAACCCGTGTTTAACCCAAAAGACTACTCTAACAATGAAATACTGGTACAAACTAAAGAACAAAGAATGGGAGAACGTGACAAGTCTCTGTTTCCACACACTCCTCTAGCCACAGTCAGACTGCATGTGTGACTGGCTTTAACCTGCCATAGGCATGTTTCCAATCAGCAGAAATCAGCTAATTAGCAGCCATCACCTGCCTGCAGTGACACAGGAGTAATCAAGCTCATGGTACATAGCACAACACAGATAACATTAATGACTGCACGTAGACTGTGCTGGACTTTGTTCGTACTTTGGTGGAAGAAACAATCCCCACTACCATAATTAAAGTTTACCCAAATCAAAAGCCCTGGGTAGACAAATCCGTCCGTGAAGCTCTGAAAGCGCGCACCACAGCATACAACGCCGGCCTGGTGGCAGGCAACATGAATGACCACAAGGTGGCGCGATACAACGTAAGGAGGACAGTAATAGAGGCAAAACGGCGGTACAGGGATAAAATTGAACTTCAGTTTGAACAGGCTGACTCTAGAGCTATGTGGCAGGGCCGCGTGTATCCTTTCCGCAACGGACTTCGGTTTCCGGGTTCCTCTGATTGGCCGCGACCCCCACGTGACCCGCCCCCCTATCCAGCGCTGCCGCTGCCTCTGTGTTGACGCGCGCACGGCATGGACTTGACTGCCACTTTCAATTTGACGCTTGCTTCCTGACGCTTTGCTCGCTGCTGTTTAATAATATTGTCGCTTTTCACATCGCGAATATTGTCGCTTTTCACATCGTGTGCTCTTGTGCAGTCATCTTGAGTCAAGAATCACTTTTCCCACTTCAATGACAGAGCTCTCTTGTTTAATAATATTGTCGCGTCATCTTCTGAGTCCAGAAACGCAGTCATCTTAATGTGCTGCTTATGCAGTTATCAGCTGTTCAAGAAACGCAGTCATCTTAATATGCTGCTTATGCAGTTATCAGCTGTTCAAGAAACGCAGTCATCTTAATATGCTGCTTATGCAGTTATCAGCTGTTCAAGAAACGCAGTCATCTTAATGTGCTGCTTATGCAGTTATCAGCTGTTCAAGAAACGCAGTCATCTTAATGTGCTGCTTATGCACCACATCAAAACATGTAAAATATTTAAACAACCATTAAGCAGTGTTGGGCGCGTCACTCAGGAAGTATAGGAGTTGTGGAAAGCAGGATGAGAGAGCGTAGATTTTAGTGTGTATCATTTATCATTTATCATTTAACATTTGAAAGGCATACATTACATACATTAATCCAACGTATTGGCACCTCTCAAAACAAAAGCATCAACACCCCTGCCTGCACCAAGCTCCACCTCTCTGCCTACAAAAATGCACTCACCGTTGCCAAGTCTGCCTACTTCTCCACCGTCATTAATGACTCCAAAGTTCCCCTCTGAGCCCTCTTCTCCACCGTGAACACCCTCCTCAAGCCCCGCGCCGACGGACAGTCCACCTCCACACCTGAACAATGCAGCCCCTTCCTTCACTTTTTCGCAAACAAAATCACCTCTATCAACAAATCACTGCCCCCAGCATCCAACCAAGCAGGGGCCCATACTCATGACCCTCTCCTTTCCATCCCTCCTGACCTCCCTAACCCCCCCCCCCCCTAACGGCACCTCTCCCTGTTCAAACCAGCTGCCCCATCCTCATCTCTAAAACTCAGGCCCATTCAAACCATAGAACTACATGAGACTACAGCATATACAACCCACAACCTGCTCCCTTGACCCCCTCTCACCACTGTCGTTTCCTACCCCCCCCCCCCCCATCGTTGTGTGTTTGTGTTACGGTTATATGCTGTTTGTCTCACTACTACTAAATGTAATTGAAAAATAGAGTGGACACTTTTGTTACATTTTATCCAAAGCAAAAAGTTCTGTATAACAGGTCCATCAAACATTGTTGAGTGCATAGTAGTAAAGACACATTAGTATAGTAGGTAGTAATATAGGCCAGGACGATTATTTAGTGGAAAAGTGCATGATAGTAAAGTAATACACAGACCCACAAATTTGGCTAGTTCCATGAATTCATTATTAAACCCATTAATTCTAATCCATAGTCAACTTTGTGAAGGTTTACAACTGCACATATTTCTATTTGTTTACTGTAGCATATACAGTCTCTGCTGCTTGCTTTCATCATGAACCTCTCATCGTGAACAGGAAGACTAGAGGGGAGGGACTCCTACCAGCAGATAACAAGTAGCCTATCTGTCCAACTTTTACTTTTGACTCTTGCATTGACATTGACAATGTCAATCTACTAGGCCACTGTCTTAATTTTGAAAGGGAGCCTCCAAAAGCCTACTTTCTATTTTGCTGCATCCATCTTCCCAATTACACAACAATGTCAGAGGAAGAGGTGGACAGTCACCCAGAGCTGAGGCCACCTCCCCGGCTGTCCCCCGGCTGTGCCCCCCGGGCCAGGCTTCGGTCTCAGAGCGACACCTCTGTATCTCGGTCCAGAATGTTGTTCAGACTCCGGGGCGCACGTTCAGGTAGGTCGTTACTTTTAGTCCTTTTATGTCTTATTTTTTGTATTCTGCTGCACTTTTATTTCTTTTTATCTTATTTTCTTTTTTTATTTCTATCTCAACCCCTGCACTTATTTCGTATTTGCACTTTTTGCACCATTATATTTAGTATATGTATTGTATTTCTTGCTCTATGCTCTCATCTGTGAAGCACTTTGGTACAGTCAAAACTGTTGTAAATGTGCTATACAAATAAACGTGATTATGACTTTTTGAGTGGGCTGTAGGCCAGATGCAGGTCACATACAATAGGTGCGTGTTGTAATAACACAAGAGGTGTGTTGTCCCTAACTAAACGAACAGGGATGTGTTTATTGGGTGTGTTGAAAAACAACACATGTTAATACCAGGATATGTTATTATTATCCTTTTCAGTTTGGTTATCCTCAGTTATTTCATAATGTATTATTATGATTCCATTATATCCGCTTTTAAGAGTGTATAATCCTGTCGTCAGCAATTTACTGAAGCCTATTTTTCACTTTACCACAGCGTATAGACAAATTAATTAAAAGAAACAATAACAGATTAGTCACACTATGTTATGTTCTTTTAAATTTGAAATCTAGTAACAGATTACATTTAAAGGGGACATATTATGGAAACTGGGTTTTGCCTAGTCTTTGTATGGATTTGGCATCTGATATGTTATTTAGGCTCTAGGGGAAAATTAAAACATCTTGCCATTTGGACAGGGCTTGAAGTCTTCAGATTAACAAGCTTATTAAACAAGCTGTTCAGAATGATTGACCTTAGCGCTGCCATAGGGGGGACATGGGAAACGAATTAGCTGTGGAGCCAGGAACACTGCCTACCTAATGTACTGCCCAGTTTGTAGAAGGTGTGTGGTAGCCAAGCAGGGGAGGAAATAATGAATAAAAAATGTGGTGAGTTGCTACACCCTCCAAAAACAGCACATTCAATACAAGGGAAGAAAGAGGTAGCTGGAAAATAAATTATTACAATTAGATTCAATTAGATTGTTACTCAGCTGATAGAGTTGTACCCTTCCTGATGACTTGTCGTACAGAACTTAAGTCGCTTTGGATAAAAGCGTCAGCTAAATGACTAAATGTAAATGTAAATGTAGACCTATTTGCAAAATTCAAATATGCTCCACATATTAAAGGGAGTTGTATAAAGCTAATTTCAAGACCAGACATAAGGCATCAAGAAATCATTTGTCCCCTTTATTGTTCAAAAACCACTTGCTGTTTTCAACCTTATTACAATTGTCATATACAAAATAGCCTACTTTATTTATAAGACAAAGACATTCTTGCTCTTGTTGCAGGTGTTTCATGATGCATAGTTCTACTGTCTATTTTTATGAAAATGTGAAATGAAAAAATAAAAAAAATGTGAAATTGCGAAAGATGGTTATGTTGGGCTGTTATTTGAATTTTGATATCAGCCAGTACTGCCAATACCAGCCCATCAGGCAAACTGATGTATCGGTTGGACAATGCACCCCACCATCTCTCTCTCTCTCTCTCTCTCTCTCTCTCTCTCTCTCCCTCTCCCTCTCCCTCTCCCTCTCCCTCTCCCTCTCCCTCTCCCTCTCCCTCTCTCTCTCTCTCTCTCTCTCTCTCTCTCTCTCTCTCTCTCTCTCTCTCTCTCTCTCAATGTGATAAAAATGGTCATCCTACTGTACTTCTGTATTATTGTAAACACAAGAAGAGTTATTCAACATCAGATAAAAAAACACAATGCACTCACTCAGTGCCATGGTATCAGGCACATTGCACTTTTGTCCTGCATGACAACTAGGCCTGCATGTACAAACCAAACACTGTTCTACATAAGACCAAGTGACAGTTGAGCTCAAATTTGCCTCAGTGGTTGAACCCATTTCCTTTCAGCCTGCCTCTGCTTCTTCAGCCTCGTTCTGCTGCCCTTTTAAACCACAATCACCCACATACCATTTCTACATGGGGTGGGGCTATAGTTCTGTACACTGATAAATGTTTGTCAAACTCCCACCACTGTGTTTTTTTGAAATTGCAACAGGAAGTTGTAATGATATAGGAAATGATCACAGAGTAGTCTAGTTAGAAATCTCTGATGTCTAGATGTTACTGCCTGCTGGTCCTTTGGGGCCAGTTTTACAGATGCCAACGGTACTTCCATACTCCACAGTATGTTCTGCAAAAAAATACACATTAGAGAAATACAGAAATGAGTATTGAGGATAAACAAATTTATGTTATATTGTGTATGTAGTGCTGTACTGTATTCACTGCTGTCAAGTGAATCAAGTTTTTTCTTTTAATCTTTTAATATAGGTAAAAGTATATTCTATATTGTAATATACTAAATTATGTTATATCTAGTAAAATTAATGGAAGAACAAATATAAATGTAAGGGGGTAGGGATCAATAAGCTTAGCTTCCCTCTACTCCTTTTTTGGACATGTCTGCTAACCAAACACATTGCTCTTGACCTTTTGTTTATAATTCCTTTTTTCTTTTTTTTTCTTTTTTTTTTCTTTTTTTTTAATTTGTTGTTATGATGGTTTGGTTTGACGGAACAAGATACCGTGAGTTGTTTGGAGAAATATGGAGAATAACATGTTCAAAAATAAATTTTTCATTCATTCATTCATTCATTCATCATTCATTCATTCATTCATTCATTCATGCATTCATTCATTCATTCATTCATTCATTCATTCTGAGTGAAGGTGGATCTTTTTTTATTTATTGCCAGTGTATTAATTATGTTGTTATCGTTAACTTCTATGTGCATTTCTTCTAAGGCCAATGCAAATTCTATTCTATTCTAGTTATTTATGTAGAATAGTTTGTAAAATAAACACTAGGTGGAGCAACTGCTCTTTCTGTTCCAGTTCAGGTATAACACAACTATAGACCATGTCCATAAATACTGCATCTAGCAGTTTTGATGTCATTATTATTATCATTATTATTATTATTATTATTATTATTATTATTATTATTATTATTATTATTATTATTATTATTATTATTATTATTATTATTATTATTATTATTATTATTATTATTATTATTATTATTATTATTATTATTATTATTATTATTATTATTATTATTATTATTATTATTATTATTATTATTATTATTATTATTATTATTATTATTATTATTATTATTATTATTATTATTATTATTATTATTATTATTATTATTATTATATTATTATTATTATTATTATTAAACTGAATCAAACAGCACTTTTTTACTTTTTTTTCATTTTACTATATGAAAAGTGCTATACAAATAAAGTTTATTATTATTATTTACTTTCGTACCTGCATCACATGGCTAAGCATTCCAATGTCGTTATCTGCTTTTTCCAATTTGGACAGATAGCAAGAGTTCTATATACATTGCAGTGTTGGGTATAAGGAGGACTGCATGGCATCGGTTGAAGGGGAAGGCATCTTTTTGCACCTGGCCCCTTGTCCTCTGTGTATGCAGGCAACGGCTGGTGGAGATAAGGAGAATGTACACTAGGGAGAGAATGAGTCATTAACTCAGACAACATCCCATAATAGAATGCTGTACAATAGAAGATGAGTAGGAGTACTGTCTACATAAACTGTGATTTGGTCCCGAGCAGGGTTGGGATTGGGAAAGGTTCTTTCAACATGTATTCTGTGACAGATCACAGATTCGCTTAAAGTAGCAATCAATGATGTAATAAATTAGATTTTCTATTTAAATATATACAATTTTAAACACAAAAACACAAAAGTACACATACACACATATATATATATATATATATATACATACAGTGACAGGAGGTAGAGTGGTTGTCTGGTGCCTGTTCGATTCCGGCTCCTCTTTGGCAGTGTGTCGAAGTGTCCTTGAGCAAGACACTTTAACCCCTAACTGCTCCTGATGAGCAGGTTGGCACCTTGCATGGTTGCCTCCGCCATCGATGTGTGAATGGGTGAATGTGAGGCATAAGTTGTAAAGTACTTTGGATAAAAGTGCCATATAAATGCAGACATTTACCATTGTTTATTGTTTATTGTTTAAAAGGATCCCCATTAGCTGTCACCTAAGTGGCGAGCTATATAGTCTTCCTGGGGTCCACACAGAAAGACAACAGAAAACACAAAACATAACAACATGAGATACATATGACAATCACAGTTAACAATGATAATCTAAAAACAGTAAAACATTGTAGACATCATTATCAACATCAGAATATTTTGCTCACATATTTAAGTAGTGCATTCTCAGGTGGTATTTGAAAGACACTTTACTATTCAATTTACTTATGTTCAGTGGGCAGTTATTCCAATGATTGATGGCATGATAAACAACAGTCCTCTTTAAAGAATTTGATTTTGGACGTGGTAACATAATCTGTCCATCATCAGCCGACCTAGTAAAATAAGAATGAACCTGACTGCATCTGACAATTTGTTTGTATAAGAAAACAGGTTGAGACGAAAAGACAGTGTTCCTGAAAAATTTAACTGCAGTCCATTTATATATAACATAATCCCTCCCCGCTGCCCCACAAAGGGTCCACACTTTAAACTTAAATACTTTTAATTTGATACTATCACACAAGGGAGGTGCCATGTTATTGTATCCAGGATCAGACTGCAAAGAAAGGAGCTACGGAATATGTCCAGAAGGGGGCTGAATTATGAAT
>NC_140173.1:136614125-136617850 GCF_963971535.1 Notolepis coatsorum
AGCTGCGGATGTTTTCTTTAAATTTTTTTGTAAAGTCTTCGGCAGAGAGAGAGGAGGGGTGGAGGGGGGGGTGAGGAGGGAGGACATGGTGGCATGTAAATTGCGAAGGTTCTTGGCCGAGGCCTCGATCCTGTGGTGAAAGAAAGAAGCTTTGGCAGTAGTAATGGTTTTGGAGAAAGCTAATACGAGTTGTGTGAGGCGAGTATTTCTATATTTCCTCTCTGCCACTCTCAGGACCTGTCTTTTTTCCCTCACTGCATCTGTCAGCCATGGACTGGGTGGGAAACAGCGGGCAGGCTTCTCAGCGAGGGGACAGAGCTTGTCGAAGGAGGTTGAGAGGGCTGAGAGGAGGGTGGAGGGTGCCGTATCTGGGGGAGAGCAGAGAAGGTGTCACTCAAAGGTAGAGCGGAGAGGACATTGGAGGAGAGGGTGGAGGGGGATAGGGAGTGCAGGTTGCATCTGACTGAGACGGTTTGGGTTGGAGTGGATGATTTGAGGTTGAGCATAAGAGTTAGTAGCATGACGAAGTGGTCCAGGTCTCAGTGAGAGCCAGGAGCTGTAGGTTTTGTCTATGGGCATAGGCAGTACTGAAGTCAGCTTTCCTGACGGCTGATTGACAATTCCAAGTTCCACAGTAACAAAAGAAAACACAAACATGACAATTCTACAATAGAGGACAAATAGCGGCTGTAATGATAACAATTACACAGATTCTGCCCCCCGATGAGCGTGCGAGGAGAGGGGGTGATGGAGTGACTGAGGAGGAGGACAGATGGAGAAAGAGTAGGAGTAGGGGAGAGGACGAGAGAGACACTTGCAAGCACTCTCCTCAAAATAACACCCATTATTCAGACACTTTTAGACCACAATTACATACTAGCGTACATAACAGCCCTTTTCACCCATTACCCCACACAGCCTGACTGCAGCACATACTCACCCACTCACCCAGGGCCTTCTCTTTGCTACAGTATAGGAAAAACTTGTAATCGCCCAATTGAATATAGCCTTATTTTGTGATATTTTCTGACACCCAGATATTTTTTTTAAATAGATATTGAACACGGCTAGCACAGAGAACCCACACACAGAACACACAGGCAGGTAGTGGTATAGAACCTCAAAAGTGGGTATTTCATTAAAGTCCTGACTGAGGGGGGGTTGTGGGGCAAGGAAAGCCAGGGGAAGGATTGGGTTGGGAGAAAGGGCTTGAGGGGAGCTGGGCAGACAGGGAGCTGAACGCGTCTATTCGAATCCTAACGCATTTATGCTTCCGCGTTTGCGTTTTGCGCTCTGATTGGCCACTGATGTTTCTGGTTGCACCAATCGTGTGACGGCAAGTTTCTTTCGCCGGTTAAGCTTAGGCACTCTTTCGAAGTTGGTTAAGGTTTGTCTTAGAGCAGGGCGATAGAACGCCAGCCCTGATTCCAAACTCTAACCTTAACCGACTTCGAAAGAGTCGCCTAAGCTTAACCAGTGTTAGGTAGTTTGCTGCTGGTCGAGGCGGAAATGGGCGCGTCACGCGATTGGGCGCACATGTCACATGACCAGAAACGTCAGTGGCCAATCAGATCGCACCAGAATGTGGGCAAAAAACAAGCTGGGGGTTCAATTCACAGGAGAAAAACAAGAATCAGGCAATGGCAAAATATCAGCTGGCAGAACAGCTACAAGGAATACTAATACAAAAACAGAATGCTGGTCGGAACAGCAGCTAGGAAATACCAAAAACACACTGACGGAACAGCGACTAGAAAAGTGTCATGACTCTAACTCTGAGTCATACGATCTGGCAGCTGCATGGCTGATGATGGGACAATGAGTGGCGGCTGATTGCACGCCTGACTCGATCTGCTCCTGTAATCAAAGAAAGAGGGAGAGAGAGACCGAGAGGGAGGGGACCAGATAGAGAGAGACAGTGAGAGCAAGGGAGAAAGCTAGAGACTAAGATAATTAGTGGGAGAGAGCAAGCGGGGGAGAGAAACTGAAGGTTAGGCAGGAGTGGAGGAGGAACACATAAAATGTATACTATGTATTTACACTGGCAAACCTGGAGATATTCCCTTGTCCAGAGAGTAATGTGTAATCAAGGTTGAACATTGAAAGCACTGATTCCCAAAGAATAGAAAGACCATGGTACAAAAAGAAAAAAAGCCTTCATTTTTAAGGCTAAATCATTAAAAACAGACTTCATCAACTTGATCGACTTGAAGTGATCTTCATCAGGCTCCTATGTGGGATACTATTTGCATACTTGGACTGTGATTAAAATATTGATTTTGGAAAAGAGTGTCCAAATAGTGCTACAACTGTATATACTGTGTAGCGTGAAAAAATACTTGCTTGAAAACAAAATTGGCCATTGATTAAATTAGAGTTGATCTAAATCAATCAATCAATCAATCAATCAATCAATCAATCAATCAATCATCTTTATTAACAGACACAGGGTCCACAGAGTAAAAAAGCACACAAACATAATCAACAAATTACATCACAATAATAAAAACATAAACCAATAGTGTAATTAACACAACACAAGGATAAAATGTCCCCGATGACATCACTAGTGGCCATATTCAAACCCCTTACTCTCTCTTTTTTTTGGATGTGTGTGAGATTATGTGCAAAATAAATCTGCATAGCTCTTTGATGAAGTGCCCCTTTAAGTCTCGGAATGAAATATCTTGAAAAGTAATGGATTGCCATGAGATTTTGCTATGCATATTCATGACCCCAAGAGGAAAAATCTATTGATCTTTATGACCCTATTACCTTTCCTCTAGCCCCCCCCCCCCCCCCCCAACAAGCCAAACTTTCCATTTTTCAAACAATGAATGAATGAATGACCTTTATTTATATAGCACCCTTCACAGCACGAATGCACAGGGTGCTTTACACTACAGCTTAATATAAAAACACAATAAAAACAAAAATCAGAAATAAATGACAACAACAACAAACAGCAGTTAAAAAACAGTGAAACCAGATAGAAAAAGTAGAATAAAAGAATTTGGATAAAATCATGAGTCACTAATTAAAACAAAACTATAGAACAGTGAGGACAAGAAAAAGTGCCTATGCATGACCCAAAGCCTGTCTGAACAAATGTGTTTTTAATTGTTTTTTAAAAGAGTTCTCAGAGGGGGCAATTCGCAGGTCCAGGGGGAGAGCGTTCCAGAGCCTTGGTGCTGTCACCTGGAAGGCTCGATCACCCCTTGTTTTGGGTAGTACAAGAGTACTACCCAATAGTTGTATAGTCACAAAATTTGCTATGAATATTCAAGAAACAAACCTGTTATTTCTATGACATTTCCTCCAGTGCCACCATATGGATTTATAGCCTGGGTCTGTTGATACTGGTCATATCTGCAACCCTTGTTTCTGACATCTACAGAGTAAAATGCTGCATGTGATAATAATGGCAAAGTGGGGAGATTGTTAGGCCTTGGTGGAGGTCTGCACTGAGAGTGCATTCTTCTCATTTGTAGTGTAGTGACATTGATGTGTAGTAAAACGACCCTGGTATCAAACTAAACCATTGATAATGTATTCAAAATATGAAAAATAGATGAGTATCAAGAAGAAAAGCTTATTTTTTCCCCAAATCCCCAAATGCTTTTTTTTTTTTTACAATACAACCAACTACAATCCACAGCACACTGAGGATAGACAACTAACAACTGGTCCCATTCATATAACCCCCTATTCCTCTCTCTCTCTCT
>NC_140173.1:136618050-136666435 GCF_963971535.1 Notolepis coatsorum
TCCTCGCGAATGGATACTTGGTCACCACAGAGTTTTATTTGACGTAATTGGTGCGAGTTCGAGCACGTATCTGGTGCTCGACCAATAGCAGCTCTCGTTGTTGCCAAGTTACAGACAACAAGAGATTTGTGTAAACACTGTAACGTGATGTTATCATGTCATCCACGGAGTATCTTGATGAAAATTGACAAAAAACACATCCTAACGTTCGCGAAATAGGCTTCTAAACAATGTTATATGCATAATCGCTACTTGCTATAGGCAAACGATTGAATACAGCTGTGAAACGGGCCATAACGTACGTGTTATTAACCATACTATACATTTAAATCATATCGCCTTCTATCTACAACAACACAGCATTGCACACACCGATGCATGACGTCCTGTCAGGGAAATTATTCGATAAACCTCCATAAACACACAATCCGTGATGCATGCAGCACATTTGTATCAAAAACACTTCACCTTGTGATCCCCAACCTGCAATATTAAAGATGCTGGTACAATTTTCTAAAGATTGAGGTCATACACAAAACAGTTCAGTGGATAGTATAATGACAAAAATAATAATAATTGATCAAGATAGTTAATCAATCAAAACTACACCATCCCCTTAATTTGGAATAATGTCAAACAATTTACAAATCAATAAGTTACTCATTCACCTTTTTATTTTCCATTTAAAGACAAAATAGAATGCAGGTACAAAAATAGATTCAAGAGGTTTATTCGTCACAAGGTTCAAGTTTGTTTATTATTTATCACAATAAAATACAGGTAGTTTACGATGAAATTCTTGTTTCTGTAGAGTGTGCTTCATACAGTAAAAAAAAAAGTAAAGTAAAGAGGAATATTCAATATACATATATACAATATACACTACAGAGTAAAATGAGTAAATAGTGAGGTGTGTGGAGAGATCAGTGGCAAACTGATCTCAACAAATACAAACAAATCACACTACCACTGTTTAACCCTAATCCCCTCGCCCTATACATCCGAACCCCAGTACACACGCTCATCCACCAGACCACCACCACACGTCCCACTCCCAAGCAAGACTGACGTTAATCATCCTCCCCACTATCATCGGAGTTATCCTCCCATGTAGTTGTATCCTATTTCATTAGAAACATTTGCACAGTTTTGGCATTGACAAAGATCTGTACATGGCAGTTTTGCAGACACACATGAACATCCTCCTGTCTCACATTTTTCTTGTTTGCAACCTGCGACACACTATCAGGGGCCGGATTTGTAGTCATCCATGTCACTGTAAACTCCCCATCCTCGACGTGCCACCCATTGCCAACGGGTGAAGGGGCACACATTACAGCTTTCAAAGAATGTCTCATTATAGCTGCTTGGTAATTTGCCCTTTTGCAGTGTTGGTACAATGTGTCACTTGTCGGGGGCATAGAGAGTTCTGGCAAAGCCGATGATGCCATGCAGAATGTATCTTGCATCATTCACATTCTTAGCTGATGGCTGGCCATACAGGTGGCACACATATTTGCTAAGACCATCAAAGGTAGACTGGTCTAGGGTAAAACTGCTACCCGGTTCTGTAAATGCAGTCAGGTAGTCATTTTTTTCACAGGCAACAGTAAATGTTTTCCTCTTGCCCTTGCCATGAAAGGCACTAGTAGAGTCACAACCTGAAAAGGTATGGATCCCAATAAGTGCTGAACACACATTGGTGCCAAGGGCTGATGACACCTTAGCTACGTCAATGATCCTTGTTCTGTTGCCAACTCCTGTGAAAAAAGACAATCTACATGGCAGTTCTGCCTGCAGACTTGCAGCAATCACTGCCACATCTGTATCAGGGCTCTTGACGACTACAGTTTGATAGATATGTGCAGCATGTTGTGCGTGTATAAACACCCTGGTGTCACATTGTGTACTGCCTTCCATTCCTACTGTTTACACAAAATGTCTCGTTGTCTGTAACTTGGCAACAACGAGAGCTGCTATTGGTCGAGTGCCAGATACGTGACCGAACTCGCACCAATTGCGTCAAATAAAACTCTGTGTTGACCAAGTATCCATTGGCGAGGAAAGATCTAGTCCCGACGTTAAAATTATGATTGCGCAAAATGGGCTAGTTTGTCAATGGAGAACTTTTTGTTCCTAAATCTACACCAATATATTTTTCACTCAGAGTGAAAATTGTGTAGTTCGGGGAGGTGGGACCGAGAATAGTTTTCTAGCCACTTCTCAGTCTTCACCATACGGCCTATTGTTGTTTGGTCTTTTTCTGAACATGGACATGTGCTATTATACAATTTTCCTTCACATGTGCATTTACAGTTCTTTAGTTATTTTTCCCCATACACTGAGACCACCCTTGCAAGACAGAATAAATTGCATTTGTTGAATCTTGCAGAGATTTAAATACAATCTGAAACTACAAAATATCACAAACAAGACTATACGTACATACAAGAACACTCCACTCCAAACAAACACACGCACGCACGCACGCACACACGCACGCACGCACGCACGCACGCACGCACGCACACACACACACACACACACACACACACACACACACACACACACACACACACACACACACACACACACACACACACACACACACACACACACACACACACACACACACACACACCAATGCACAGGTAGAAGAGCTGATACCCTCTCCTCTCCTAATCTCTTCTTCTTCTCCTCCTCTCTTTCCATCCCTTCTTCCCTTACACCAACTCTCATCTATCCGTGTTTCCCCATCTTCCTTCTGCTGAGGTAAATCTGTGGCAGAACATCACACACACAAGAGAGAGAGAGAGCAAGAGAGAGAGATAGAGAGAGAGATGAGAAGGGTAAAGGGAGGAAGGAAGCAGGCCAGGAGGCAGACAGATTGGGAGGGACTTGGCGGGGGAGAGGGAGGAAGGGAGTGAAAGAGAGACTGAGATGGAAACAAACATTAACTTTTAATGCTTCTTATTGAGAGAGGTGGTCAGGGGGAGGGTGGGAGAGAGAGTAGCAAATGAGAGAGAGAGAGAGAGAGAGAGAGAGAGAGGGGGGGACAAGGAGGGAGGAAGAGAGAGATGGGGGAGAGAGAGATGGGGGAGAGAGAGAGGGAGATATTGGGAGAGAGGGGGAGAGAGAGACAGAGAGAGAAAGAGAGAGGGGGGGTAGCAAATGAGAGAAAGAGGGGGAGGGGGAGAGAGAATCAGGGAGTGAGAGAGAGAGAGAGAGAGAGAGAGAGAGAGAGAGAGAGAGAGAGAGAGAGAGAGAGAGAGAGAGAGAGAGAGAGAGAGAGAGAGAGAAGAGATAGATAGAGAGATAAAAAGAGAGGGGGGGGTGAGTGTCGGTAAAAAGAGAGGGTCAGCTCACATTTTCTCTGCGTCCAGTCATGGAACATGCTGGTGAGTCCCTGCTGCCATAGTGCACTGTGTGTGTCTCTATATCTGTTGTGTGTGTGTGTGTGTGTGTGTGTGTGTGTGTGTGTGTGTGTGTGTGTGTGTGTGTGTGTGTGTGTGTGTGTGTGTGTGTGTGTGTGTGTGTGTGTGTGTGTGTGTGTGTGTGTGCGCGTATGTGTGTCTCTATATCTGTTTACATGTTTGTGTGTGTGTGTGCGTGTGTGTGTGTGTGTGTGTGTGTGTGTGTGCGTATGTGTGTCTCTATCTGTTTACGTGTGCGTGTGTGTGTGTGTGTGTGTGTGTGTGTGTGTGTGTGTGTGTGTGTGTGTGTGTGTGCGTATGTGTGTCTCTATCTGTTTACGTGTTTGTGTGTGTGTGCGTGTGTGTGTGTGTGTGTCTGACTCGTCTGTTTCCTCGGACAGACAGAGAGATTCGTTCCACTCTTTTCTCTCACCTTGTCAAAGTCACTGATATCATGTATTGTGTAGCAACTGCAAGCAGCTAGACTGAGCCACCGTCCCGACTGCTGAGAGGGCTCGTTGTTTTAAAGATAAACTCTGTCACTCTCTGTCACAGTGTAGCTATATTATATGTAGGTCATCTGTTATACTGTAGGTGACTCTTCGGTCAACCAAATATACCCCTAAAGCATAAACGAAGCGGTGAGGCACTACCAATGCCTTTGGTTACTTCTTGCGAGATACAGTATAAGCAGTCTGTTTGTGGCGCCCGCCTGGGACGCTGTGTGAGGTGTAATCAGGATGGTCGACGTTCATTCATTCAAACCTTTATTTATTCTCGAAAATAATCATTGAGGTTTTCCCCTCATTTCCAACGACATTGAGATTAGAGGCAGGTTTACATGTATACTCGAGCAGGGAGATTTGTGATCACGCTTTTCAATTGTCCATGGGATACTGTACTAGTGGCATATTGATTTTTTTTAGCGTGAGTTGAAGAGCATTCCAAGAAGCTGGGGCACCAAGTTAAATTTGTACTCTGGGGACCTTAAGCATAAGCCAGTCATTTGAGCAGGTCAGACTCCAATCTAGCAACACTGTAATGTAAAAGGTGGTAATTTCCCAGCAATGGCCTTAAAGATAAACAGATACCAATGTTTATTTTGCCTTTCTGCCAGAGAAGAGAAAGGTTTAATATGGCGTATCTGCAGCTCAACAAGCGCTCTGGTGGACCTGTTATTAGAGGTTCCACTGTTTGAAATGTATTGATGGCTGCCTACTTAACTTGAATGCACTTACTGGTTTTGCGATGCCGCTCATTACTGGCATTATGGCATGAGCGCTTCTGATGAACGACCACCACAAGATAATAAATAAAAAAGCCTGTATCCTTCCTGACTCTATAGAATAAAAAAAAATGAGTAGACCAATACTAGGACTCTCTGATACAACATAGAGCTCATTGTAGCAGGAGAGTCCGCTGGATGGAGGCCAAAGTAATCATATCATCATCATAAAAAGCGGTGGCGCTGGCAGTGGGCTTTAAAAAACCGTCTCACGTCTTCAATCTCAGCTGCAGTAATAATGTCCCCGATTAGCAGCAGCAGCAGCAGAGCCCCATCTGAACAAACACGACTGCCATGTTCTCTGTAAGGTTGTTTTTCTAAGAGGCTGCAGGAGAGAGTCTCCTATTAAACTGCGTAGGGTACTAGTAGGACCTCGTATAGTTACAGTATGGAGGTGGAGACATTCAAGTTGGCGTCTCTTTTGTTTATTCTCTCTATATATTCCCTGCCACTCTCTCTCTCACCCCCCCCCCCCCCCCCCTCTGTGTATTCTATTTATTTCACACACACACACACACACGCACACACACACGCACGCACACACACACACACATGAGCACACGCACGCACACACACACACATGAGCACACGCACAGACATATGCACACACACACACACACATACACAGAAACACACACAGATAAACACACACACACACATTCACTATATGGTCCTGTGTAACCTAATGTGTCTGTGTTCTGTTCCTTCTGCTGTGGACTATTATTAAAGACCCTACATTATAGTATCAACTTATCTCCCTTTCTCTATCTGTCTGTTTCTCTTTCTCTCACTTCCTCCCTCCCCCCCCCCCGCTCTCTCTCTCTTTCCATCTCTCTCTCTCACTCGCTGTCTGGCAGGATGTCAGCTATTGATTTATACTGGCAACATTTGAGCAGAGTGGGTGATGATGGCTGCATATACTGTAATGGCAGAGTAACAAATGCAAGACAACAAACAAGAGATCGGGTTTCAGTCTTCTCTGTAACTTGCAGATGGAAACATGAACATGACATGACAGAGGACACACATCCACTACTACTACTGCTGTATCACTGCAACAAGCAACTTTATAATTAGTGCTGTTATGGGATTATGTCACTAGAAAGAAGGATCGTTATGGATGGATGTACAGATGGACGGGTGGGTGGATGGAGGATGGATGGATGGATGGATGGATGGATGGGTGGGTGGGTGGATGGATGGATGGATGGAAGATGGATGGATGAATTGATGGAGGATGGATGGGTGGGTGGATGGAAGATGGATGGATGAATTGATGGAGGATTGATGGGTGGGTGGATGGAAGATGGATGGATGGATGGATGAATGGGTGGGTGGGTGGATGGATGGAAGGATGGATGGAAGATGGATGGATGGGTGGGTGGGTGGGTGGATGGATGGATGGATGGATGGATGGATGGATGGATGGATGGATGGATGGATGGATGGATGGATGGGTGGATGGATGACAGAGAGAACACGGCTATGGCTGTTTAAAAAGCCTGCCTGTAGAAGTAGGTTTTTAGCTGCCTTTTAAAAATGAGCTCTGAGGGAGCGGTGTTCAGAGTTAAAGGGAGGGCGTTCCAGAGCCTTAGGCCAGTCAGTCACCGCAAAAGCTCGGGCCCCTTTTGTTTTGGATCTGGTCCTGGGCACCACCAGGAGCTCCTGATGGGATGACCGCAGTGACCGGCTGGAGGAGAGTGGATGGATGAGCTCATTAATGTATAGGGGGGGCTTGACCATGGAGGGCTCTGTGTAGGCGAACACGACCTTGAAATTGATCCTGGAGTTTACCGGGAGCCAGTGCAGGGAAGCAAGGATGGGGGTGATGTGGCATGTTTTTTTGACCTAGTGACTGAGTAGCCTGGCAGCAGCGTTTTGGACCAACTGAAGTTGATCAGTGGATTTTGTATTTAGACAGATGAAGAGTGAATTACAGTAATCGAGTCTGGATGAAATAAAGACCATTTCTAGTTCGTTGTGAGATATGATGGACCGGAGTTTTGAAATGTTTCTTAAATGAAGGAAACAATTGCCAGTCAGAGTTTTGACATGTTTGTCCAGATTCATGGCCTGTTCGAAGATGATCCAGAGGTTTAAAAAAAAAAAAAAAATTATTATCTTTTTCCTCCTTCTTTTTCCGTTTTTCTCCCCTCCCAATGTTAGTCGTTATGCCAATTCTCAATCCCCTTCCTGGTCGTTGCGCACTCTACCCCCTACCGTCGGTCTGGGAGGGCGGACACTATCACATGCTTCCTCCGACACATAATGTACCCAGCCCACCACTTCTTTTCACCTGGCAGCGCGGACTCTCACTGGGAGAGTGTAACGCGTGGAAGGTCACACTACCTCTCTTAGATCCGTCCCTCGCTGTGCAGGCGCCCCAACCGAACTGTAGGAGTCGCTGTCCACAACGACCCAGACCCACCCACCGGCTTCCCTCCCTGCTGACTCTGCCAAATCGAGCCAGTATGACGGCCGGCCAAGCCGGAAGCAACGCTGACAGCTGGATTCGATACCAGTGTCTCTTGCGTTGGTGACGAGCGCCTTGTCCGCTGCGCCACCCAGATCCCGAGGTTTCTTAAGTGGGGGCGCACATTACTTTGAAGGGAACCCATGTGCGAGGCTACTCTCGAGGCAATGTTTTCTGATGCTACGATCAGTACCTCTGTTTTTGCCGCATTTAGCTTCAGGAAATTGCTACCCGTCCAATTTCCGATGGCCGACAGGCACTCGTGCAGGATATTTTATTTAACAAAATGTTCAGGTCTGAAGGAGAAATATATTTGGATGTCATCCGCGTAGCAGTGGTATAGGAGATGCCCTTAAATGAGCTTATGACAAGGCCTAGGGGGAGCATGTAGAGGCCAAACAGGATTGGCGCAAGCACAGATCCCTGTGGTACGCTGCACGAGAGGGGTGAAGGGTCAGATTTAAAGGGGCCAACAGCCACTGCGAAACTTCACGCCTGAAGGTAGGAGGTAAACCAACTTAAGGCGCTCCTGGTGAGGCCCACCCACTGTCCCTGGCCAAGGGCAATATTAGGTTTACTATGTGTTTACTATGTGATACTCTATGTTTATACTGTGTAGTGTGAAGACTTGCTCAACAACTATATCGGACGAGTTACCAGGCCTTTTATGTACGTACTACAGCCTTTGTTTATTTTGTCTGTATAAAATACCCTGTCCATTGGTGAGCCACACTTAAATGTTATGATGACAGTTTGTATTCTGGATCAGATGTAGTGAAGAGCCATCCGGTTCCTGTCATCGAAGCTGATGGTGACACTACAACCATTATAAATCTATTTTATTATTTGTATTACTGAATGAAACTGTAAACAGCCTATTGGGATGCTAGATCCTAATGTGAAACACTGTGATTTACCATACCTTGCTATGCTCGCTCATGCCTGTATTTTTTACTGTTGTGAAGCACTTTGAACTGCACCCTCTGTATGAAAAGTGCTATACAAATAATGTTGTTATTATTATTATTATTATTATTATTATTATTATTATTATTATTATTATTATTATTATTATTATTATTATTATTATTATTATTATTATTATTATTATTATTATTATTATTATTATTATTATTATTATTATTATTATTATTATTATTATTATTATTATTATTATTATTATTATTATTATTATTATTATTATTATTATTATTATTATTATTATATTATTATTAAATCAGCCAGGTGCAGTTCAACTCTCTGTGTAGGAATCTGAACACTCTATGACATGGAGTACAACATGAAACGATACAATGTACAGCCCCACCCAACCCCACCCCACCTACCCAACCTCCTCCAATGTACAGTTTCTATGTCAAATGTATGTCAGTATTCCAATGTACAGTGCCCCCCCCCCCCCCCCCCCACCTCCAATGTACAGCCCCACCCCACCTACCCAACATCCTCCAATGCACAGTTTCTATGTCAAATGTATATACACTATTTTTCTGGATTTTTTTAGTATCACAAACAGTACTGTATTTGCAAATCTGGTATGTCATAAATGTATAGATGTAGCAGTACTGTCTATCTGTATGTCGTGTGTGTCATATGATGGATTGAAAATGGAGGACCCTGATGGAAACAAGACGAAAGTCTTTCTCAGGTCTGCATCCTCTTAACAATTGTATGTATTGAGCTGTACTGTACTGTACTGTACCCATTCTGCAATCTGTTAATAAACTTTTCAATCAATCAATCAATCACTCACTCATTAGGATGACGTTTTAGGTATTTATTAAGATAAGAGATAAGATAAGATATTCCTTTATTGATCCCCTTGGGGAAATTCAGGCATCATAGCAGCATGGGGGGGGGGGGGGGGGGGTACAGGTAGTAAAACAACACAGTGTACAGGTAGTAAAAAACAACACAGGCAGTGTAAACAATTTGATCAATATGGTCAATATAATTTACTATCTGACTAGCTGAAGAAATATTCACATTATTCACAGTGTCACATAGGGTGCAGTATGCATAAGGTAGTGTTATAATTTACTATCTACTGAGTATACATTATTGATACATTTAGGAACAGTGCAGCACTTTACCTACATTGTGTACTTGTTATGGTAAATAGACTACATTCATATAGCGCTTTTATCCAAAGCACATTACAACTTGTGCCTCACATCCACAAAAACCGATGGTCTGTAATGATAGTATGGATTCATTGTGTTGTATAATGGTATATTGTGATTGATGATGTTATTTTTATAATCTGGTGTTTATAATATTGGGATTATTTATTTGCCCTTTTGAACTAAGATGTTATGTAGTGATGTCTAGGATGTAATTATCTATGAGTGTGAGCTGTTAGCACCCATTTGACTGCCCATCCATGATACCTGTTCTGTCTCTCCCACATGCTCTAAAAACAGCTTGTGTGTCGTCGTCCCCCCCCCACCCCCCAGCCGGAATCTGAATAATAATTCAGGTATGAGTTACGTGGGTTACCTAGGTTACCTCCTGTGTAACGACACATGTAATAACACAACACCATAGACACATTACTGGGGGCGATAGTGACTCAGAAGGCAGAGTGGTCGTCTGTTAATCACAAGGTTTAAGTACCTGGGGGTCCACATCTCAGAGGATCTGACATGGTCAACACACATAGACACAGTAGTAAAGAAGGTGAAACAGCGCCTCTACCACCTGAGACAGTTAAGGAAGTTCAGAGTATCGGGGAAGATACTCCAGTCCTTCTACTCAGGAGCTGTAGAGAGCATCCTGACCGGAAACATCACTGCCTGGTATGGAAACAGCACGGCACAGGACAAGAAGGCCCTACAGAGAGTGGTGCGCTCAGCCGAGCGTACCACAGGTATTGCACTACCTCCCCTGCAGGTTCTATACAACAAGAGGTGCAAATCCAGAGCCTGCAGAATAATGAAAGACCCCCACCACCCCAATAACAGCCTGTTTCAGCTGCTGAGGTCAGGCAGACGCCTGCGAACCCCAGCTACTAGGACAGAGCGGCTTAGGCTCAGCTTCTTCCCCCAGGCCATCAGAGCCATGAACAATGAACATTGAGTGCCACAGAACACTGAACTATCCACACACAAACACACATGAACACACACACGACACGCACACGGTGCACGCTCACACACTAGCAGCCACTTAACACTTTAACATGAGCGGGCACACACTCATGCCGCACACACGCACACTTATGGCCAAAAGGAAAGGCCACTTTAAACTAGAATAACAGGAACAGTGTATTGCACTACCAAAGCTACCTAGCATGTCCTATATATATGCTCTGTAAATAACTATGTACAGATACCGAGATGTCACACCATGTTACCTGTTACCTGTTTATTGCACAATGTTTTTTTTTTATTGGATTCTATTATATGTTGTACCACTGTATTGCACATCGTCGCGGGCAAGACCACCCGCATTTCATTGTATACTTGTATGCCGTGACAATTAAAACTCTTGACTTGACTTGACTTGAGGTTCCCTGTTCGATTCCGGCTCTTCCTGGCAGCGCGTCGAAGTGTCCTTGAGCGAGACGATTAACCACCTAACTGCTCCCGATGAGCAGGTTGGCGGGAGTGAATGGGTGAATGTGAGGCGTACAGTTATAAGTTGTTGGATAAAGCGCTATATAAATGCAGTCCATTTACCATTAAGAACGACATACTGTATGAAGACACTGACAATCTTTTTTAGACTTTACCCCGACTGAGGTTAATAAATAAATCAACAGAGAGGAGGACGGAAAAGCAGCACTTAAACAATTATTACCCTCTTGTTTTGCTGAGGCTACTACTTAATATTTGATGAATCTCTTCCTCTCCTCTCCTCCTCCACCTCCTCGTCCTCCTGTTGATGAGAAGGTCAGACACTCTGACTTAACCTTTGTCCTCTTTAGTTGCTTTTCGGAAACTGAGCACAGAACAATATTTTTTTGATACTTTATTCTGTTGGTGTTAAAACAGACCATAATAAATGCTAAATATCCTCTTCAGCCAGTGTGTTAAGTGTCGCACATTATCACAATATAACCAATTATCCTCTCTATTTAGTTGAATTGATTTATCCACGTTGTGAATAAACCATGTCTAGGCAACCAGTCTAACTAACACACACACACACACACACACACACACACACACACACACACACACACACACACGCACACGCACACGCACACACACACACACACACACACACACACACACACACACACACACACACACACACACACACACACACTCCTGATTGGCATTGTGTCCCTTACATTAGACTAACCTGAGTTCAGGCTGGAATGAGAATACCCCATTTATTTTGAACACTCAGTTGTTATATAGGAAGTCATTTGTAAAGGAATCAATGCAGGAGTGCTTGAGAGTTGTGTTGGTGGACCGTGGCAGCCTATTAGCCTAATCATTAGAAAAGTGAGCTTGTTGCCCAATGGATTGTCTCCCAAGACCAGCTGTGACGGCTTGGGAAAACGGCCATGTTAGCTCCTCCATCAACAGCTGCTGTAAAAGTGCCCTAGGCAAGACATGTCATCCTAACTGCAGAACACTGTACTGGCCAGATAATAATAATAATAACTTTATTTGTATAGCACTTTTCATACAGAGGTTGCAGTTCAAAGTGCTTCACAACAGTAAAAAATACAGACATAAGCGAGCATAAAAAGATAGACAGGTAGCAAGGTATGGCAAATCACAGTGTTTCACATTAGGATCTAGCATCCCAATAGGCTCTCCGCTTACAGTTTTCAGTAACACAAATAGTAAAAATAGTTTAAAATGATTCAGTTTAAAAATAGTCAAAAAATTATAAAATAGAACGGACATAAGAAATACAGGCATGAGCGAGCATAGCAAGGTATGGCAAATCACAGATCCAGGTAGGTAGATAGGTAGGTAGGTAGGTAGGTAGGTAGGTAGGTGTGTGTGTGTGTGTGTGTGTGTGTCCATGTGTGTGTCCATGCATGTGAGTGTGTGTATGTGAGTGAGTCCATGCATGTGTGCGTGTGTGAATGAGTCCATGCATGTGAGTGTGTGTGTGAGTGAGTTCATGCATGTGTGTGTGAGTGAGTTCATGCATGTGTGTGTGTGTGTGTGTGCATGTGTGTACGCGTGCATGTGTGTGCGTGTGTGTGCATGCATGTGTGTATCCTGCAACTCCCAGGTTGTTGCTGTAAATTAAAGTGTGTCCTTCTCACCTGGTCAAATAAGGGTTTACAGAACATCTAGTGGGCCTGGAGGGCAGGGGACCAGAGACCAGTGATGTATGAGCTCTCCTCTCTATTCCATGACAACAGAACATCACCCGCATTGACATATCGCAGCCGATATTGAAGTCCCAGACTCTCCTCTGGGCGTACTTATGCCCTGTGTATTTAAACCCTGATTAAAGTCTTCAACTTCAACACAGGCTGTCAATCACTGGAGATGGTTTGCGGAAGAAAGTGTGTACTGTACTGTAGATGTTATGAATGAATGAATGAATGAATGAATGAATGAATGAATGAATGAATGAATGAAAATGTATTTAACAGATTGCAGAATGGGTACAATACAGTACAGCTCAATACACACAATTGTTAAGGGGTTGCAGACCAGAGAAAGACGTTCGTCTTGTTTACATCAGGGTCCCCCATTTTCAATTCATAGTGACATTTATGACATACACAACATACATGACATTTATGGCATAGGGACATACATGACATACAGGTATATAGTACTGTTACATTTATGACATATAAGATATGCAAATATACAGTACTGTTACCCAGAGATCCTAACAGAAAATTGTGAAAAAGTGACTGTTAGTTAGTGTGTGAGCGTATACAGTATGTGTGTTGTGTGTGTGCTCATGTGTACTTGTGTGTGGAGAGTTCAGTGTTCAAGACTCTGATGGCCTGGGGGAAGAAGCTGAGCCGAAGTCTCTCTGTCCTAGTTGCTGGTGTGCGCAGGCGTTTGCCTGACCGCAGCAGCTTGAACAGGCTGTTGTTGGGGTGTTGGGGTCTTTCATTATTCTGCAGGCTCTGGATTTGCACCTCTTGTTATATAAGTCCTGCAGCGGTGGTAGCGCAATACCCGTAGTACGCTCAGCTGAGCGCATCACTCTCTGTAGGGCCCTCTTGTCCTGTGCCTTGCTGTTTCCATACCAGGCAGTGATGTTTCCAGTCAAGATGCTCTCTACAGCTCCGGAGTAGAAGGACTGGAGTATCTTCCCAGATACTCTGAACTTCCTTAACTGTCTCAGGTGGTAGAGGCATTGCTTCGCCTTTTTTACGACTGAGTCTATGTGTGTTGTCTGTGTCAGGTCCTCTGAGATGTGGACCCCCAGGTACTTAAAGCTGCTCACCCTGTCCACGGTAGCCCCGTTTATCCACAGTGGTGTGTGTGTCCCCTGCTGTGTTCTCCTAAAATCCACGATCAGCTCCTTGGTTTTACCAATGTTCAGGAGCAGGGTGATGGTGTTGGAGGTCTGACCCCCCACCCTGACCGCCTGGGGCCTTTCACTCAGAAAGTCCAGTATCCAGGCACTCAGAGCGGAGCTCAGACCCAGCTCGATCAGCTTGTCCACCAGTCTGGTGGGGACTATGGTGTTGAACGCTGAGCTATAGTCAATGAACAACAGCCCCCCTTCTGGCTGTCAAGGTGAGAGAGGGTGTTGTGTAGTACCTGGGAGACCAGCCTCTCAAAACATTTCATGACCACAGAGGTGAGTGCCACCGGTCTGTAGTCATTAAGGGGTGGGTGGGTGGCAGAACTATCTTCATCAACATGGCTGAAATACCAACCCACCTGTTAACATCCTCATCTGAAAACAGCTGACGGGAGGCACGAGAGCGTTTCAGTACGTACACACAAGGAGCTCCTGTCACAAACAGGTGGTTTCTGACAAATAGGGTTAGGGTCCACACGTGATACCAAGTTAACAAAATAATTTATTTGATCCTATCTAAACACACAATAATTGAATAAACAACAGAATTCTCAAAGGATCCAAAGTTGGTGTTGATACAACCTGTCCTGGGAGATGGGAAAGCAGACAGAAGGGATTAGACAGGGGAACAGATATAATGGTGCTGCAGGCAGCTCTCTGCACTGCACAGGTGCTTCAAATTGGGGTAACGACCTACCCACTCTACCATGCTCTTTGAGTCAGAAGACTCCCCATTGCAGGTAAAGTGGGGGTCGTCACACTCCCAACACATCTCTGTGCCTCACTGCATCACTGAGCATCTTCCTGGACTTTTACATTTAAAACAACATTGTCAATATTACACTTACTGTACACTTAATGTAGATCTCTGTTTTTTTTTTTTACTGTATATTTTATATTAGATTGTACATACATAACAGAGGAAATGTGAAATGTGAATCCTGGACCGTAGTTTATTATTATTATGTTATTCTTAGGCTTATTTTATTCCTTATTCTTAGGCAATTTTTTGTTAATTCTTATTCGTGATTTGTTTTGTCTACCTAAATGTTTACTGTGAGCGATTTGTAGTGCCAAATTTCCCTCGGGATGATTCAAGTATTTCTATTCTATCCTATTCTATTCTATTCTATTCTATTCTATTCTATTCTATTCTATTCTATTCTATTCTATTCTATTCTATTCTATTCTATTCCACATGCCTTGTGGCTGGTACATCCAGCTAACGAGGTTGCTGCCTCAGTCAATGCAAACCCAGTCACACTTCTATAAGTACTCCTCTCCTCCTCCTGTTCCTCCCGCCTAATTACCCACTTCCTTCCTGTCTCCAATGATGTGTTTCCTCATGAATCCCTCTTGACACCTTAGTCTTGCAGCAGTAGCCCGCTGGAACTGATGACGCAAGATGATGGGCTGCACCACGGGAGACTACTAGATAGATAGATAGATAGACAGACAGACAGACAGACAGACAGACAGACAGACAGACAGACAGACAGACAGACAGACAGACAGACAGACAGACAGACAGACAGACAGACAGACAGACAGACAGACAGACAGACAGACAGACAGACAGACAGACAGACAGACAGACAGACAGACAGACAGACAGACAGACAGACAGACAGACAGACAGACAGACAGACAGACAGACAGACAGACAGACAGACAGACAGACAGACAGACAGACAGACAGACAGACAGACAGACAGACAGACAGACAGACAGACAGACAGACAGACAGACAGACAGACAGACAGACAGACAGACAGACAGACAGACAGACAGACAGACAGACAGACAGACAGACAGACAGACAGACAGACAGACAGACAGACAGACAGACAGACAGACAGACAGACAGACAGACAGACAGACAGACAGACAGACAGACAGACAGACAGACAGACAGACAGACAGACAGACAGACAGACAGACAGACAGACAGACAGACAGACAGACAGACAGACAGACAGACAGACAGACAGACAGACAGACAGACAGACAGACAGACAGACAGACAGACAGACAGACAGACAGACAGACAGACAGACAGACAGACAGACAGACAGACAGACAGACAGACAGACAGACAGACAGACAGACAGACAGACAGACAGACAGACAGACAGACAGACAGACAGACAGACAGACAGACAGACAGACAGACAGACAGACAGACAGACAGACAGACAGACAGACAGACAGACAGACAGACAGACAGACAGACAGACAGACAGACAGACAGACAGACAGACAGACAGACAGACAGACAGACAGACAGACAGACAGACAGACAGACAGACAGACAGACAGACAGACAGACAGACAGACAGACAGACAGACAGACAGACAGACAGACAGACAGACAGACAGACAGACAGACAGACAGACAGACAGACAGACAGACAGACAGACAGACAGACAGACAGACAGACAGACAGACAGACAGACAGACAGACAGACAGACAGACAGACAGACAGACAGACAGACAGACAGACAGACAGACAGACAGACAGACAGACAGACAGACAGACAGACAGACAGACAGACAGACAGACAGACAGACAGACAGACAGACAGACAGACAGACAGACAGACAGACAGACAGACAGACAGACAGACAGACAGACAGACAGACAGACAGACAGACAGACAGACAGACAGACAGACAGACAGACAGACAGACAGACAGACAGACAGACAGACAGACAGACAGACAGACAGACAGACAGACAGACAGACAGACAGACAGACAGACAGACAGACAGACAGACAGACAGACAGACAGACAGACAGACAGACAGACAGACAGACAGACAGACAGACAGACAGACAGACAGACAGACAGACAGACAGACAGACAGACAGACAGACAGACAGACAGACAGACAGACAGACAGACAGACAGACAGACAGACAGACAGACAGACAGACAGACAGACAGACAGACAGACAGACAGACAGACAGACAGACAGACAGACAGACAGACAGACAGACAGACAGACAGACAGACAGACAGACAGACAGACAGACAGACAGACAGACAGACAGACAGACAGACAGACAGACAGACAGACAGACAGACAGACAGACAGACAGACAGACAGACAGACAGACAGACAGACAGACAGACAGACAGACAGACAGACAGACAGACAGACAGACAGACAGACAGACAGACAGACAGACAGACAGACAGACAGACAGACAGACAGACAGACAGACAGACAGACAGACAGACAGACAGACAGACAGACAGACAGACAGACAGACAGACAGACAGACAGACAGACAGACAGACAGACAGACAGACAGACAGACAGACAGACAGACAGACAGACAGACAGACAGACAGACAGACAGACAGACAGACAGACAGACAGACAGACAGACAGACAGACAGACAGACAGACAGACAGACAGACAGACAGACAGACAGACAGACAGACAGACAGACAGACAGACAGACAGACAGACAGACAGACAGACAGACAGACAGACAGACAGACAGACAGACAGACAGACAGACAGACAGACAGACAGACAGACAGACAGACAGACAGACAGACAGACAGACAGACAGACAGACAGACAGACAGACAGACAGACAGACAGACAGACAGACAGACAGACAGACAGACAGACAGACAGACAGACAGACAGACAGACAGACAGACAGACAGACAGACAGACAGACAGACAGACAGACAGACAGACAGACAGACAGACAGACAGACAGACAGACAGACAGACAGACAGACAGACAGACAGACAGACAGACAGACAGACAGACAGACAGACAGACAGACAGACAGACAGACAGACAGACAGACAGACAGACAGACAGACAGACAGACAGACAGACAGACAGACAGACAGACAGACAGACAGACAGACAGACAGACAGACAGACAGACAGACAGACAGACAGACAGACAGACAGACAGACAGACAGACAGACAGACAGACAGACAGACAGACAGACAGACAGACAGACAGACAGACAGACAGACAGACAGACAGACAGACAGACAGACAGACAGACAGACAGACAGACAGACAGACAGACAGACAGACAGACAGACAGACAGACAGACAGACAGACAGACAGACAGATTCAAGAGGTTTATTCATCACATACAAACACAACCCATATAGTGAAATGAAGGTGGCCATGCCCGCTTCGATTGTGCAAAAATTACAAATAATAATAATAGAATAAAATAGAATAGAAATAAAATACAATAGACATGATACAAATAAAGATAAAATACAAAAGGCAATGAGTCCTATGTACACTTTCTAGTTTCTATACAATATACAGTTCTGCCCTGTATCACTATGCTATCCTAACTATACTATACAAAAACATCCAGTTATGTTTTGTTTTTTTCCTTTAAAGTTACCTTTTCCCAACAGACAAATAGATAGATTGTATCTTGGTTGTTTCTTGTGGTGTTGTCATGTTTCTGTAATATTGTCCTTTTAACCTCTATAGCTCGTTCTCTTGGTTGGTTGGTTGGTTGGGCCGCGTGTAGCTTTATGACAAGCAAGCAGTGCAAAAATGCGGAAGCATTCGTCACCGCACGCCACTACGGTAAAGCGCCTTTCTTTTCAGGCCCGCTTTGGGAGCTGTCGCGCGGAAATAGGCTGTCTATTGCCATTCTCTTTGACAAACTCTAACCTTAACCAGCTCCTTAACAGCGCCTAAACTTAACCGTTCTAACCTTAACCAACTCCGAAACAATGCCTAACCTTAACCTTAACCTTAACCATGCCTAACCTTAACCATAGAAAGAATATTGCCATTCTCTTTGACAAACTCTAACCTTAACCAGCTCCTTAACAGCGCCTAAACTTAACCGTTCTAACCTTAACCAACTCCGAAACAATGCCTAACCTTAACCTTAACCTTAACCATGCCTAACCTTAACCGGCGAAAGAATACACGCTAAAAAAAAAAATCACGTTAAAAAAAAAATATTTGATGGGATTCGAACTCGCCAGCAAAGGAGCCCTAGGATCCACAGCCATGCATTCTTGCCAATTGAGCTATTTCTAGATACTGAATAAGGGGCGGTGACTTATATATATTGAGCTTCGCTCGTGTCGAACCAAGGCGGGATCTCATGCGCATGCGCGGGCACCTCGCGCGAGCACGCCGGCGCACGCACGCACCTGAGCGAGCACGCCGCCGGTGCACGCACGCGGGCGCTGGGCGGCGGAAAATGAAAGGCGCATTACTGCACGCCACTACGGTAGAATGCTTCCGCATTCTTGCACTGCTTGCTTGACATTAAGGAACAGGCGGTTGGCGTACAAAAGCGTCCCCACCCTCTAGTGGCCACAGTTGTCCCCCTAGGAGGCTAAAATGCAGCATGGAGGCAGTGGTGGAGGTGCTGTCTCTACTTTTCGTAGCTCCATTTCTGCAGACCCCTCTCTGATTGGTTGAGCTCCATTTCTGCAGACCCCTCTCTGATTGGTTGAGCGAAGCCCCTCTCTGATTGGTTTAGCTCGTCACGCGGTAAAAGGCGGATGTAATGTTATCATATCAAGAAGATAAAAAGAAATGTACTACCAGATTCGCGTATAACGTTATTTCGCGTTTATTTATAACGTTATGCACATTTCACAACACAGCCAGCTGTCAGAAACTGTACATTGTAACGTTATATAACATTATATTATTATAACACGTTATGTTATTTCGCGGTTTATTCACATAACGTTATTTCACGTGACAAGTTCAACACAGCCCAGCTGTCAGAAACTGTTTAGATCACTGTTTAGTGTTTACACTCCCCACTTACTGTAACTGTACCATGACGCACTCCCCACTTACTGTAACTGTACCATGTTCTACATATAACCTCATCTCATGCACCTTGTTGTGTATCCTGTTTATTTTTCCTCATTATTATATTCAGAGTTAATTATATTGTTTACACTGTCTTTCTTCTATTATAACCCTGCCCATTTGATGTTCCCAAATCATATTCAGAAAGTATCACAGAGACTTCTATTGACCAAGGAATTAGTTATTATTAGTAAGACACAACATTTCCGTAGCAATCCGAGGTGACATTGACCACCAGACTCTTACTCTTAAGGCATTAACTGGGTTAATTAATATAAATGTTATATTGTAACTGTCTAGTTACACATTGGTTCCGAAACATGTATGTTCCAGGCTGCAATTAAAACTTTGAATCTGAGAGAGCTCTGGTCAGCAAAGCCGGCGATGCGAGCGATTATTATTGGTTTTTAATGACAAACCAATTACATAATCCAACATATGTGTAAAGGCACACACAACATATTCCAGTTAACGGTATATTTTTTTAATGATTCGTTATGGCGTAATCAATACTTCCATGCGTATAAATTGCGTTTGCAACCTCCATGTTTTAGGGTATTCATCAGAAAACTCGGATCCGGGATTCGGCTCCCATCCGTCGGCCAAGAACTGTGGGTTTTCAGCCTCTCTCTCTGGAGCTTAACAGAGTTTCGAAGCTAGAGGAGCTTGTCGCGGCTCATGTGCATGCACGCGCTCGGCCAATCAGAGAGGGGTCTGCAGAAATGGGCTCAACCAATCAGAGAGGGGTCTGCAGAAATGGAGCTACGGAAAGTAGAGACGCGGTGGGGCGTGGGGGGAATTGTACATTGGAGGGGGTTGGGTTTAGACATTTACAGGGGCCAGTTTCGAATTGCAGTCTCCCGTAGATGCTCTTTGAGAGTGGTTTTGAAGGTGGGTAGTGATTCACATTCCTTTACAGCTGTGGGTAGGGCGTTCCACATTGATGTGGCATAATTGCGAAACATGTTTAGTCCCTTGTTTGAGCCGAATCTTGGTTTAACATGATTTGTGGAGCTCCCTCTGGTGTTGTGGTCGTGGTATTCACTGACCTTTGGGAAGTATTTTGACAAGTACATGGGTACCTTGGTCGTGTAGTGTATCTTGTAGACCAGCCCCATTGCAAGTTGCTGTACTCTGTCGTCTACTCTAAGCCATCCTAGGTTGTCAAAGTGGGCAGGGGTGAGGTGGGTTCTAGGAGTAAGGTCAAGCAGTAGTCTGACCTGTTTGTTTTGAGATGTTTGAAATTTTGTTTTTAGCGCCTTTGAGGTGCTTTGGTACCATGAGGTGCATGCATAGTCGTAGTACCCTTGAATGAGTGCTCCTGCCAGAGTCTTCAGGGTATTCTTGTTTACCAGAGAGGAGATCCGGTACAACTGACTTTTTTTTATTACATTGGATGCCATTTTGTCACAGGAAAGATTTGCCTCTAGGATGGAACCCAGTAATTTCAACTTTCCTTGTGACAATATTGTCACCCACTGTAACTGAGAAGCCGTCGGGCTTGCTGAGTTTGTTATTTGAACCGAAGAGAATGGACTCTGTTTTACCCAAGTGTAATGATAGTTTGTTGTCAGCGAGCCAGGTGCAGATTCTGACGAGTTCTGAGCTGAGGGTTTTTTCAACCTGTAACTTGTTCTTGTCAGAGACCAGCAGGGCTGAGTCGTCCGCGAACAGGAACAAGTTGCAGTCACAAGCTGACGACATGTCATTTGCATAAATTAGGAACAGTAACGGTCCTAGTATGCTTCCTTGTGGAACACCACAGCTCACTGGGAGGGGGGTGGATAGAGTACCGTTTACCTCCACCATCTGTTATCTCCCCTCCAGGTAGGATGGCATCCAGCTCACTGATCAAAACCAAGGACAACAATGCAGTAAGCAAATGTGGCTTGGCAAGATTTCTTGAAATAAGTACAAATATCTATGGTTCTCTCTCTAAAGTGGGAAGGGATACCAGAAAATGTATTTTCTGTTTACTGCAGAGCGGAGGGACTGGGAGACCTATAGCTGTCCAAACACTCTATATCAGTGATGGTGACAAAAAATACCACTTACAGCACCGTTAAAGGCCCCCAAAACTAAATTGATCAGCAGGCTTTGAAAATGATCACTGTGGAGGAACATGTCAATGTCAAACCCCCATTTCTAGTTCCCTTTGAAAATAATGTGTGTCGTCGTTGTCGTCGTCGCACCCCCCCCCCCCCCTCCACCCCCCACCCCCTATGTGATTACTACTATTTTGCAGTATCCACCAGTAGGGGGCAGTCTTGATATACGCTAAATTATTGGCGTTTCTTGGCCACACTTCCAGTGTTTGACAGTTTTCTACTGTGTGTAGGTATGTGTGGCTGTTGGTCTGACCGTTCAGTTCAGTCATACTGAGCCCTGTGGGATCTCAGGCAACACATTGAAAGTAAACATGACCGCACGTGCGCTCACCGTCCTACACACTTGAACTGACTGCCATATTGAGAGACCCATGATGGCAGAGGCGGTTACTTACTTAGAACATAGTTGTCATCCATCATCCCTAGTGTATGGTGGAGTAGTGTGAGCTCACAGAGCTAGATTATATAGGCCAAAGTAAGTGTGTAGACTCAAGACCTACTTGTTGCATCGCATCCTTTGTTTTTGAGTGATGACATACTTTTTGACAATTAGTTGTGTGTGTGTGTGTGTGTGTGTGTGCATTGTTAAACTAATCTGAATTCATGAATGAATTAATGAAAACTTTATTTAACAGATTGCAGAATGGGTACAATACAGTACGGCTCAATACACACAATTGTTAAGGGGATGCAGACCAGAGTAAGACGTTTGTCTTGTTACATCAGGGTCCCCCATTTTCAATTCATAGTGACATTTATGACACACACGACATACAGATAGACAGTACTGCTACATCTATACATTTAGGACATACCAGATTTGCAAATACAGTACTGTTTGTGATACAAAAAGTGTCCAGAAAAAGAGTGTATATACATTTGACGTAGAAACTGTACATTGGAGGAGGTTGGGTAGGTGGGGTGGGGTGGGTGGGTGGGTGGGGTGGGGTGGGGGGGGGGGGGGGGGGGGGGGGGGGGGGGGGGGGGGCTTTGGGTAGGGGGGGGGGGGACACTGCACTGTACATTGGAATACTGACAAAGCCATACATGGTCATTTACTGTACTGTGGGTTAGGACATTTGTAGGGGCCAGTTTCGAATTGCAGTCTCCCGTAGGTGTTCTAATGTACAGTCCCCTCCCCATCATATACTCTGTCAGGATCTATGGGTAACAGTACTGTATATTTCCATATCGTATATGTCACAAATGTAACAGTACTAAATACCTGTATGTCATGTGTATGTCCCTATGCCATAAATGTCATGTATGTTGTTGTGTATGTCATAAATGTCACTATGAATTGAAAATGGGGGACCCTGATGTAAACAAGACGAAAGTCTTTCTCTGGTCTGCATCCCCTTAACAATTGTGTGTATTGAGCCGCCCGTACTGTATTATTGTACCCATTCTGCAATCTGTTCAATAAAGTTTTTCATTCATTTAATTTCATTTCATTTCAAGAAGGTGGTAGAGACCTCGCAACCTCGTGACCTCACCAGCAGCGCCTCTAATCTGCATAGAGAGGAATGACAAGCATTCTGCTGCAGCTCCACAGAGGAAGGGGAGGGAGGGAGGGGAGCAGCTACTTACTGCGTAATAGCGACCCAGTGAAGCAAGTTTCCAACAACTTCAGGCAGACTTTTGTTTTGAGCGACCATCACGGTCTGAAGTACTTTGAAATGGTCTTCAGGATACCGCGGCCGCCGCGAGGACTGAGCGGTGATATAATAACGCCGTGATTTGGGGGGGGGGTCCGGTCCATATCAATAATATGGGTCAGACAGCCGTCTCCTCCGCCGTGTCTCAGAATGCGAGCGGTGAGTGTGTGTGTGTGTGTGTGTGTGTGCACGCGCGCGCGCCTATTATGCTATTATGTCTGTCTGTCTCTCCCTTCTGCGCTCGCGCACGCATTCCGCTATCTTTGTTCAGGAAGTCTATTCTTTCTTTGTCCTCCTATAATATCTTCAATATGATGATCGCGCACGGGTGAATTGAAAATGGGGGACCCTGATGATGTAAACTAGACTTTCTCTGGTCTGCATCCCTTCTTAACAATTGTATGTATTGAGCTGTACTTTCTCAATTCTCAATGCCCCTCGACTTGCTGTCCCTTTTCAGAATGTGCACGGAGGCTGGGAGACACAGATAGCCTACACTACAGCTGAGCTGATATATTATAGCCTTAGTTATTTATTTTTTTTTAATTCTGGATTCACATGAGATTTCATATGACGTCCTGCTTTATCTGATGACTTGCCAGTTGAGCCTGATGGGGGACCCTGATGTAAACAAGACGAAAGTCTTTCTCTGGTCTGCATCCCCTTAACAATTGTGTGTATTGAGCTGTACTGTATTGTACCCATTCTGCAATCTGTTAATAAAGTTTTCAATCAATCAATCAAACCAGGCTACTTTGTGTAAAAGTCAAGTAAAGTGAAGTTACTGTAGGAGCTGACAAGGTTCCACTAATCTGCAGTTCTCTCCTGTCGAGCCATTAATCACTGGAGACATCTCCTCCCATCGGTGCTCTTGGGGTGGATGAATCCCCCAAGCAAAGGACCTACAATAACTCCATATTAAGTTGTAAAGTAGTAAAACACACTTTCTTATTGAGACTGTGAACTTGACTTTCATGACCCATTCATAAAAAATTGGAGTGGCTGTGAACCGCAGGTGATTTATTCCCGTATAATTTTGATTGACTTTACTACTGTATAGGACTATAGGCCTATGTTGGCTGTTCAAAACTATTAGTTAAAGAAAGGCTTAGGCTTGTATGGTTCTTCATCTGACTGACGTTTTGTTTTTGTGTTCACCTGTGGAACTCTACAGTTCAGTTAGGCCTACAGAATACACAAAACAGCCTCCAGAACAGACCCGGCGCCATGGGCGGGCATTAGGGGGCCGGGCCCGCCCACTGAGTCACCTGTGCCCACCCTGGATTTTTTTTTCTTTTTTTTTTTCAATCAAAGTCGACTATCCAAATCCTTAGCCGGGGACAGCCCTAGTGGGCACTGATGTCAACAACAACACTACTGAAGCTAGCACGGCACTCTGTGAGAATTTGTTTTCTACCCTCAAGAACGTCTTTACAGAACATCGCCTTCATCGACGCAAGGCCAATTTAATTCAGTTGGCATTTGAGAAGGACTTAACAAAAAAGTTCAGGAATGAGTGGAGGGCCAGATTTCACTGTCCCCAAACACTGCTTGCCACTCTACTAATGATGGTGAGTAGCCTGCAGAGGAATTTTGTTAGCTTTTTTATGCACCTTATTTTTGTCAGTTCAGTTCAGTTTGTCAGTGAATTCAGAAGTGTTGAATAAATGGAGACTTTTCAAAGATATAGAATAGAATAGAATAGAAATGTATTATCCTGAGGGAAATTTGACACTGCAAATCACTCAACATTAAACATTTAGACAGAACAAGTCACGAATAACAAAACAAATGGCCTAAGAATAGAATAGAATAAAATGAAATAGGATAAAAATAGAATAAAAGATACAGTAAATAAATACAGTAAAAATATACTGAAGTCTACAGTAGGTGTAATATTGCACAGTGCTGTTTAAAAAGTAAGAGTCCAGGAAGATGGTAACTGTCACTCTGTGCTCAGTGATGCAGTGAGGCACAGTGATGCATTGTATAGTCTGATGGCTGTCGGAATGAAGGACTTCCTGTGCTGTTCAGTGCTGCATTTAGGTAGTGTGAGCCTATAACATGCTCCTCCTGTCAGCCAAGTCTGTGTATAGTGGGTGGGAGGGGTTTTCCCTGATGGCCTGGAGCTTAGCAAGGTTCCTCCTCTCCGCCACCCTCGCTAGAGTCCAGCTCCACCCCAACCACGCTACTGGCCTTCCTGACCATCTTATCCAGCCTGTTTGTGTCCCCTGCTCTCAGTTCGCTGCCCCAGCAGGTCTGTTATATATATCCGTTCAGTCTGTTTTTGTATAAGTGAATGTTCTTAAGATAGAGACATTTGATTTTTCAATTGCCTCTCTGCTGTTTAGTTCAGCACCGTGGGCAGCGCCAAGCAAGCCACAGCGCCGCTGTCCCAGCTGAAACGTATAAAAGGGAACCTGTGTTGAAAAACCATTGTGCCCCCCCGAGAACATTTTATGCCCCCCCACTAATTTGTTTCTGCAGCCTGGTCTGACTCACGCAGAAAATAATGATGCATTAATACCAGATCCAGTCCATTTGTCCCATTCAACTGCACCACCTCTAGCCTCACTCAACGCAGAGGTTCTGTTGTGAACAAATGTGATGTTTTCTTTTGGCCTGCAAGGCCACACCACCTCAGGTAATTGCACAACAGTGGCCAAGGCTGTGTTGTGCTCTAAATGTAGATCTGATTCTGCCCATGGCAAGATTAAATAACTTGAGTTGCTCAACATGAATTCAGAAGGTGAGGCATTGTCACAAGGGACCAGCAGAACAAGACGAATTTATATTTACATTTAGTCATTTAGCTGATGCTTTTATCCAAAGCGACTTACAAGTTCTGTACGAAAAGTCATCAGGAAGGGTACAACTCTATCAGCTGAGTAACAATGTTCATCAAAGTGTTGCATGTTACAGTGTAGGTTAGTTTATTAGGACAAGTGCATGACAGTAAGGTTAGTTAGGGTTATTTCTTTTCTATTTTTTTTTCATTATTTCAGATAATGGTTGAAGAAGTGCGTCTTTAGTCGACAGCGAAAGATTTGACGGGATCCGGCTGTCCTAACTGGGGTGGGTAGTTCATTCCACCATTGTGGGGCAAGGACTGATAATAGGCGGCTTCTCTTTGATGACCCTCCCGGAGCTTGGATAGGAGTAGGTCTGAGGCGGCCAGAAGATGCAGAGCGTAGGGGTCTTGAGGGTGTGTAGTTAGAGACCATTGACCGGAGGTAGGCGGGAGCGGTTCCCTTTGCCGCACGGTATGCTAGGTCGAGGGCCTTGAAGCAGATATGTGCAGCAATGGGGAGCCAGTGCAGGTCCCTAAGAAGTGGGGTGACATGGGCCGACTTCGGTAGGTTTGAGATCAGGCGGGGCTGCTGCGTTTTGAATGAGTTGAAGAGGCTTGGTGGCAGTGGCCAGGAGGCCAGTGAGCAGTGCGTTGCAGTAGTCGAGGCAGGAGATGACTGTTGATTGGACGAGGAGTTGGGTGGCTTCTTTTGTCAGGAAGGGGCGGATCCTTCTGACGTTGCTCAGGAGGAATCTGCAGGTTCTGGTTGTCGCTGCGATGTGAGTAGAGAAGTTCAACTGGTCGTCGAGGACGACACCAAGGTTCTTGGCGGTCGGGGACGCGGTCACAGCTGCATTCTCAACTGTGATGGAAAGGTCGGTCAGGGGGGAGGATTTGGCCGGCAGGTGGAGCAATTCTGTTTTGCTTAGGTTCAGTTTGAGGTGGTTGGTCGTCATCCAGGCGGAGATGTCAGACAGACAGGCCGAGATCCGCTCAGAGACATGGATATCTGAGGGAGGGAAGGAGAGGAAGAGTTGAGTATCATCGGCATAACAATGATACGAGAAGCCATGAGACGTGATAATGTTACCCAGTGATTTAGTGTAGAGAGAGAAGAGAAGGGGTCCTAGGATCGAGCCCTGGGGGACACCCGTCCGCAGGGGGCGGGTGGCCGACAGGGTCCCTCTCCATGACACTTGGTAGGAGCGGTCATTGAGGTATGATGTCAGCGCAGTTCCAGCCACTCCCATTCCTGCGAGGGCCGCGAGGAGGATCTGATGGTTGACTGTGTCGAAGGCTGCAGATAGATCTAGGAGAATCAGGACAGAGGAGAGGCCTTTCGCTTTTGCTAAGTGAAGTGCCTCTGTGACCGCAATGAGGGCCGTTTCTGTGGAGTGGCCAGTCCGGAAGCCAGACTGATTAGGGTCTAGGAGATCATTCTGTAAGAGATAAGCAGTAAGTTGGTTGGATACAGCACGTTCAAGTGTTTTAGAAAGGAAGGAGAGAAGAGAGACAGGACGATAGTTGCCTATGACGGTGGGGTTCAGGGTTGGTTTTCTTTTATTAGGCGGCGTGACTCTGGCTTGTTTTAGGGAGGTGGGGACCACCCCCGAGTTGAGTGAGGAGTTGATGGTTGCAGTTAGGAATGGGAGGATGTCCGGTGCTATGGTCTGGAGGAGTGGGGAGGGTAGCTGGTCCAGCTGGCATGTAGTCGGACGGTTCGACGTTACCAGTGTCAGGGTCTCGGCTTCTGTAATGGGAGAGAAAGATGACAGAGTGAAGGATGAGGTTCTCGATTCAGTGTTTGGAATGGGTGGGGGTTGGGAGAAGGAGCTGCGGATGTTCTCCACTTTTTCCTCAAAGAAGATCGCAAAGTCTTCGGCAGAGAAAGATGAGGGAGGAGGGGGTGGGGGGGGAGTGAGGACTGAGGAGGGAGGACATGGTAGCATGCAGTTTGCGAAGATTCTTGGCAGAGGCCTCGATCCTATGATGAAATAAAGAAGCTTTGGCAGTAGTAATGGTTTTGGAGAATGTTAACAAGAGGTTGTGATATGTGTCGATGTCAGCAGTGAGGCGTGGCTTTCTATACTTCCTCTCGGCCGCTCTCAGGACCTGTCTTTGTTCTCTCACTGCATCTGTCAGCCAGACGAATGGAACGTTGACGCTTTACAGCCGCGGCTCTCAAACGCTTTCATGTCAAGGAGCCATAATTGATATCAATTAGGCGGTGGACCCTCGTTTGATAGGAATCTGTCCCAGGGAGTTAAATATGATGATGATGAATGATTTTTTTTATTTCAGTCTTCTTTTACAAAGCATAGTAGTAGAATATTAAAATAAAAATAAAAAATGACCGAAAAGGTGTAGGCTGAAGCCGAGGCTTATAATTGCCTACCCTTTTTTACATTACATTATTTACACACAAAAAATAATACACAAAAGAAACATAATTCAGTAAATCATTTTGCAAAAACAAAAGGTTACAAACGTTTCATAGTTTTATGTACAAAACATATACACACTTTATTTATATATATATATATATTATATATCTCTTTTTTTCTTTTTCTCCTATTGTGCATACTGCTTAGTATACATACATACATGATATTCCTATTGTAGATATAGCTAACTGTTTTGGAACCTGTTCCTTCTTCTTTTCATGTCTATTGTCAGCTTAAACTGAACAGTGGTTTCTCTCCTGTATGAGTTCTCATGTGTGTCTTCAGATTTACACACACACAACACACCGATAGACATATTGTGTAAAACTACATATATGATGTAGTCTTGAATTCCATAACTGTCTACAATGTCGATTGGGAGATGGAAATCCAGAGAGCGTGAAGCCTGTGGTTATAGAATCATCGTCCTTATTCTTATCCTCATTGTGCTAACTTGTATTGAATTTAGGGCTGGGCGATATGACCAAAAACGTTATCGCGATAAAATTATAAAATTATTTTCATATAACTCGATATCGATAATTATCGTCGATATAATGTCTGTCAAGTTTAATTAACTTCTTATGCTGCTGCGAATGTCTCGAGTCGAGTTGATGTCGTCATCAGTCCGCGCACGTTAGCAGTTAGCCGACAAGCGGAGTATCTCATGACAATGTAATAAATATGACACTAAAATACTCTCTTCCGCCACAATATATTGAAATGACGTCCACTGTATACCCCACACTACTATAAACGTGGCCTCAGAATTCACGCCAAACACATACTCGGCACGTAAATATATAAAACAGCGCCGTGCAAGCTAGTTATCCTAGCCAGCCTGTTGTTTCTAAGCGTGTATTCCATGACAATGTGCTAAATATGACACTAAAATACTCTCTTCCGCCACAATATATTGAAACGACGTCCACTGTATACCCCACACTACTATAAACGTGGCCTCAGAATTCACGCCACACACATACTCGGCACGTAAATATATAAAACAGCGCCGTGCAAGCTAATTAGCCTAGCAAGCCTTGTTGTTGAGTGAGTCCTACCTCTGGGTCTCCTTCCGGGTCTCCTTCGCTCTCGGCCATCTCCTTCACTGATTGGTTGTTAGTGCGTGTGCTCATATCCAAGCTTGGAAAATCGATATATCGAAACTTTGCGACCACGTTTCATGTTTATTTTGAGGAAATAATTTATCGCGATAGTTATCGTTATTGTTTTATCGCCCAGCCCTAATTGAATTAAATAATTATTACTTTATTATTGATATTAAACTATTTGTCATTTTGCTTGGGACCCCCTGGAACCTTCTTAATGACCCTGATGGGTTCCTGACCTGTGCTTTACAGAACAACTGAGGCTGAGCCCACATGAGGCATAACAAACACAATGGCAGCAGCCAACAGTGTGTTGAATCAGCCATCCTTCTTATAGACATTTAATCTCATTTTATAGGAATGGAAGAAAGTGTTGAAAAAGTCTGAATGAAGATGATAATCTCAGTGTCTTTAAAACATGGTTTTAAAACGGCAAAAAAAAAAAAACCTTACTGTCACGGTCACGCACTCTTCCTAATATACTAACATACACTCAAGTCTTAACACTTTGATGAACATTGTTACTCGGCTGATAGAGTTGTACCCTTCCTACTGACTTGTCGTACACAAAACGTGTAAGTCGTTTTGGATAAAAGCATCAGCTAAATGACAAAATGTAAATGTAAATGTGTCTAAACGGCTACAGGCAGTTTCACTGGAATTGTGTTGCTAGTATTTCCTGTATTTCCTATCCGCTGTTGATGTTAGCAAACACTGCAAGATGAAATCAACTCAGGTCCATATAGAAGGTACTGGAACCACGTCTCGGCTCTCGGCTCTCGGCTCTCAAGTTCAGACTATACTGCACTTTTCTGTTGTCTCGGACTGGCCTTGGTCTGGTGCCTGTTTTGACTTGGCTTTGTCTTGATCTCTCCGACTATTTTGACTCTACTTTTTTCTCTTGCCTATCTATGGTTTTTTAAAAGATGTAGCCTACCACATATATTTCCCCCCACCTGATCTGAAATATAATGGTGGACTGCATTTATTTCATACTGCAATGTTAGTTTAGTTTCCATCAGTTTTTAAAGTTCTTTGATATATTGATACAACCTTCATAACATTCTATTTGTTCTGACTCTGTTTTGACTTAATCTCGACCCCCCCCCCCCCCCCCCTTTGGAACTTGGTCTTAACTCAAATCTGACTGTATCCGGTCTCTGACTTGACTTGGACTGGACTAAAGCGGCAGACTCAACCACAGCCCTGGGTCTGAATGAGTTATGACTGTATGTTGACAGACATTCCTTTGCACTGTTGCTCAGTGAGGGTGCAGAGTACCGTTAACTTAATACCCCCTCCTCTATTACCTCTAACAGTACACACTCGGCAAAGTATAGGCCTATGAGAGATTCACAAATTAGCTACACGAGATGTAGCCAATGTTGGGAATTGTCATGAAATGGAAGAAGTGACCTGTGTGTTTAAAACGGCAAGTGATGCCCATACAGTAATGTCGCCTCTTTTCTTCCCCTGTTCCGACTTTCCCCTCTCACTCTCTTCTGTTAATTAGATTCTTCCATGTTGTCATCTTTTCTTCCTTTCGTCCCTTTCTCCCCGTGCCCTGGCTGTGTCTCTACGATCTGTTATTTCGTCTTACCTCCTACTCGTCACATCTACTCCTCCCCTCTCCTCTCCCCTCCCTCTTTTCCTCCTTCCATACCATCTCGTGTCTGATTGGTCCAGCTCAGATGTCCCTGGTGACCTCCAGTCTTCCGGTGAGGAAGGGAAGCCTCACCCTTCCCCTCCGTCTCAACACATGTTGTTCTTGCCGCACAGTGTGGAACAGACACACACGCACACATGCACACGCACACACTATACTGTATTATACACCATTGTACCATTGTACAGAAAACAACTTTAACAAGGCCCGCTATTACTGTACAGTGTTTGGCCCTTGGTGTAGAAGACAAGGCAGAAGCAGGATAATATTAAAAATAACTGTCAAGCTCAGCAGTTCCTTCCCTGATGTTAGTTTTGGACATTGGAATGAATGTATTCGTATATGAATGTAACACAAGCCTGTGTGGTCTGACTGTACTGTTTGATTCAACAGGCCGAGTGCACAATGTTTGGTATCACTGGACTTGGTATCATAAGCACTTGTGATTGCAAGGCTTTGGTGGTATTTAATTATTGTGCAAATCTAACACACACACACTCACTCACTCACTCACTCACTCACTCACTCACTCACTCACTCACTCACTCACTCACTCACTCACTCACTCACTCACTCACTCACTCACTCACTCACTCACTCACTCACTCACTCACTCACTCACTCACTCACTCACTCACTCACTCACTCACTCACTCACTCACTCACTCACTCACTCACTCACTCACTCACTCACTCACTCACTCACTCACTCACTCACTCACTCACTCATCCAGCCAGTAATGAAGCTTGGATGAATAAACCCCAGTGTCACTGCCTGCAAGAGATGTTTTTATTTAAATCTCTATTACACATCATGTTGTGTTTCAGATTATTCTCCCCAATAGTGTTTCTCATTAACCCGCCTGTTTCTCAACCCAGAGCTGTTTTATTACCTACTGGCACGCTCCCACGCAGGAGAGTTGGACGACGTTCCACTGTGTTCCACTGTGTTCCACTGTCAAACGTCCCCGCCCAAACAGGAAGTCAACTAAACGGTGCTACTGTACTGTACCTTTACTCATATTATTTTCCTGTGACATATTGAATAAATAATATTCTATTATTGTTCCGATGTTTCCCCCATACATATTTTACTCTCTTATGAATAAGAACCAAGAATTACCTTGAGTTTTTCTTTTTTCAATGAGTTGAAAAAAGTTAAAATAATTAAATTTCACGGCTGTCTGTGCAGCCTTGTTTCTATGGAAACGACAATGAATGCAGCCATAAAGGTATGGTTTCCTCACGCAGGAAAAACATAGCACCATAGTCCATTTACTTTTCTGATAATTACATCACTGCATATAACTCATAAATGTTCAGACTTAAGCTTAATCTTTGGTTATTAGTGATATTCTGTATACACACATTTTCTTTCAAACCAATTTGGTAGCGGATGTAATCGATTTGGTACAAATCTTTGCCCTCTTGGGCAGAGCTGTTTACTGTATCATGCTGAGGCATACAGGCGTAGAGACAGCTCTGCATAGGAGTGTGACCTACTGGCTCACCCTTACAGCATGACTTCATCAACAAGTGAGTCATGTTTTTCAAAATAAAACGTCTCGGTGTGAAACCACCACCACTGCGGAAGCATGGTGGCTTGTCAATAGTTGTACTGTGGCACCAGCTCTATACAGTAACATCCCTGAGTGAAACGGCACTAGTTTGTAACAACATGACGAGGTGATCCCCATTGACTTTTCCCGGCTTCGAGGATCCAATAGCATTTTCCGCAACAGTGCAAATCCCACTCATCATACAATAATCTATGTAGGCTAAAGCAATTTGTCTCCATAATGAAAGGGTTTCATCTCAATAACTGACCTAGATTTGCTAAATAACACACTTCAGATGTGCAGAAAATACTGTATTTTAGAAAGCTTGAAGAGTGCTTGATTTAGCTGAGAGATAATCAATGATGTGTTATTTCCACATAATACCACCTTGTTTTATTTCTTATTGTATTAGTCAGTTCTCAGTTGACAGAATACTGACATTTTACTTTGCTCTCAGTCAGGTTATTTGTTAGGCTTCTATTGTAATTATGGAAGATTTCTATTGGGGAAGTTCAGAACATGTCTATGCAGCTATTTAGATGTCGCCTATTAGGCTGAGCTACAGTACCTTGTATTATGTTGGTCCCTGTCTTGTGGTCGAGTTTGCTTCATCTCTTGGTCGCTATTTGTGTGTCTCTGCACATTTGCTATGCGTGATGAGGTGTGAATACCAAGGTTATTACAGTTAAAGTGGTAATCGGCAAGATCCTTATTTTTGTTAGTTTTGGTGCTGTCTATTGGTGATCATTGTTGTTGTGTCTTTGCAGTGTATTGACTTGTTTTCCCATCTTGAAAATCAATACTGAGTTAGTCTTCTATTCATTTCAAACAACAAACTGCTGTTGCTACTGGTGATGTAAAACACATCACTTCCTGTTGCTACTGGTGATGTAAAACACATCACTTCCTGTGTGCTGGAGATGTAAAACACATCACTTCCTGTGTGCTGGTGATGTAAAACACATCACTTCCTGTTGCTACTGGTGATGTAAAACACATCACTTCCTGTGTGCCGGATGATTTTCCTGGGAATGTCCTGCCAGACACCAGTGTTTAGAACACCCAAGAACAGCTAATGTAAAAACAGTCATGAACTGGGTATAGATAGAATCACTATTGTGTTATATAAAATGTATTTCGTTTTAGTCTTTTTCAAATTTGGTCAAATTTGTCAACATACAGCAAGCACGAGGAGGCATTTATGTATAATGTTCATTGAGACTGGGTTGGCTATATGACTGTGAGTCAATTGCCTTCATAAATGTTTGTATTACACATTATCATAGACAAAGAAAGCCTAGGGCTGAAACACATCCGTGAGTAATGCTGCTGCGTGTTAAATAATAATACAAAATATTACATTCTTATTTGTGAGTGCTGACGTCTCCGTTTGATCATTTGTATTAGCTACACATAATACTTAAATATTGCCCCTGACAAATACTATAATATTATAATAAACAAACAAAAAAACAGAAACTAATAAAAAAAATAAAAATAAACTGAACATTGTCAACTGAAACGAGCAAACCCACTCTGGTACAGTAACTAACTGAAACTAAACTGAATTGAAAACAAAAATGTAAAACGAATGAAAAATACAAAATACTATAATAACCCTGGTGAGTACACACCATATAAGTATCAGGTTCTGTCAAATGTTACTATATTTATCATTGTCGGGTTTAAATATCAGATATAATGCCAAGTTCAAATATCAGATATAATCAAACCCAGCAATGGACCAGGTAGCCTACATGAAGACATCGTCCATGGCTGCGCCCCACAGAGAGGCAGAAGTGATGTGTGTGCAGTGCATAGCAATATGGAATATGCCCTGAGAAGTTGAACCACATGATATCAGTCCAGGAGGTTCCCAGCTTTTATCCGAGCAAACAGGACATCTGTAAGGTGTCAATCTAGCAATCTGGAACTGGCTTCCACATGTTCTATCTGAGCATAGTGATGATTGGTTTGCAGATACTAGTCAACTTGTTTAGTAGAGGCTGGTAGGGATTATCATCAGCTAGCTGGTCACTCAGTCTCTGAACTCTAATAATAATAATAATAATAATAATAATAATAATAATAATAATAATAATAATAATAATAATAATAATAATAATAATAATAATAATAATAATAATACAAACAAATATATATTTTAAAAGTATTATTATTGTGAATTGAGTTAGAGTATAGACCGCTGGGTATCATTTGAAAATGTTTGATATCGGTGCCAATACTGATACCTGGGATTTGATACCAAAACAATACTTTTTCTATATATTTCTTGCTGTCTTATCTTGTGAGCCAATAGGCTTTGTTACATTTTGGATGATTTTGGATTGTGGTTGAACTGAAGAAATGTTGTATCTTGGAACAAACATGCTTATTGGCTCACTGACACTACCTAGATTAGAATATCGAAATTTCGCTACCACAGCATCTTTGATATTGGATAGTATTGATTGAAACAGCCTCTCCCTGAACGTCAGCAAAACAAAGGAGATGATTGTGGACTTCAGGAGGTCGGGGGTCAAGGACTACAGCCCCCTCAGCATCGACGGGGCACCGGTTGAGAGAGTCAACAGCTTTAAGTACCTCAGAGCATACATATCCGAGGACTTGACATGGACCACACACATTGACAGTGTTGTGAAGAAGGCACGACAACGCCTCTACTTCCTCAGGCGCCTAAGGAAGTTCCAAGTCAGTCAGAAGATCCTTAAGAACTTCTACTCATGTACAATAGAGAGCATCCTGACTGGCAACATCACCTCCTGGTTTGGGAATAGCACTGCACAAGACCGAAGCAGACTACAAAGAGTGACACGTTCAGCCGAACGCACAATTGGAGGGGGGCTCCCCACCCTCCAGAACATTTACAACAAGCGTTGCAGGGGCAAGGCTAAGAGAATCATTAAAGACTCCAGTCACCCGAACAACTGCCTCTTTGAACTGCTGCGGTCAGGCAAGCGATACCGGAGTCTCAAGGCGAGCACAGAAAGACTCAGAAGAAGCTTCTATCCCCAGGCCATCAGGCTGCTAAACGAACAATGAACACTACACAACAACAACCATCAAACGCACATAGCACACACATCCACACGCACACACTCACTTTAAACAAACACACTGTAGCACCCACTCCACACACTTTATAGCACACACTCACTTTAAACAAACACACTGTAGCACCCACTCCCCACACTTTATATTTATTGATGAAGGATTGCACTACAACTCGTACACCTTACTGTAAATTGTACCTAAATTGTACCTCATCCCATTTCTGCTTTGCATTACAAAAAAAGTGTACATTAGTACACTGCATAGTATTGTATATTATATGGTAACTCAGTTACGTCTATTCTGCATCGAACATTGTACATATGTCTATACTGAACACTGTGACCTCATTTTCTACTTCTAAATGACATGCTATACTATGTTATTTGATACTATCTTGTCTAGCACAGTCTCTGGAGTGTAACAGTAAGAAGCATTTTGTATGAAAGTATTCTGTACTTCTGTATGACAACTATTAAAGAAACTTGATTCGACAGGTACCATAAAAGTACTTTTTAGTAATAGCCTGGTTCTCATCAGCTTGCTGGTCACTCAATTGCAAATCCTTTTCTCTCTTGCTTCCCCCTTTCTAGCTTCCTAAAGTTAACAATACTCTCTCCATCTTGTTTCCCTCTTCTCCTCTCTCTCCTCCATCCCTTCTTCCTCTTTCTCTCTTTCCCTCTCTCTCTCGTCTCTTCTTGGGCAGTAACAATCCAGTCCATTATCCCAATGTTTGTTCCCACTAGTGGTTTTATAGTTGTGGGCTAATGAGTGATGATGGTCGACATTGCTGGTTTCCCCGTCATTTACTCAATGGCCGCCAACAACGATTATATACGTGTTTGGCCGACAACAGTTGAACGCCAACCACGTATATATACGTTATTTGATCGTTATTTCTTTTATTCGATATTTCTATTCATTACAGGCACACAGACTCGGGGTTAACATGGGGAATCATCTTTTTTCTTTTTTTAACCTTCTCTTTCTCCTATTTTTCTCTGATTTTCTCCCCGTCCCAATTTTGTCGTTGTGCCAATTCCCCCCCTCCCCTACCTGGTTGTTGTACAGCCAGTGACGCTCTTTTCACTTGGCAGCGAGGACTCTCATTGGTGGAGTGTAACGCGTGGGAGGGCACGCTATCTCCACCAAGTCCTGCCCCTGCTTAGCAAGCGCCGAGACCTGACCTGTAGGCATCGCTGTCCACAACGCCAGATTCCCACCCGCCAGCTTTCCCACCCCCTAATACTGCCAATTGTATTAGTATGAACGGCCAGCCAAGCTGGTAGCAACGCAGAGAGCTGGGCTCGAACCCAGCGTCTCCTGCGTTGGTGACGAGCGTAATCTCCGCTACGCCACCTGACCGCCTTCATGGGGAATCATCTTGAGAATGCCAAAGTGCAATACCGGCCGCATCCAGCTAGACGGCGGTATCGAGCACCCTTTGTAACCTTGTATCTTGGCCTGTGGAACGGCCAAATGTCTCGGGTTTCATTTTTCCTTGTCGGGCGAGGCGAACGGTTTTCCCGGTTCCATTAAAGCGCGTCATATATCCCCGATCCATATGTTGTGGTGGATTATGCCGTGGACCAAATGGACATTGGATGTACCAGATGGCGATCATACAATTGGAATATTATTTTTGGAATACTCCCGATCACAAGTAAGGACGATTTGACGTCAATTTTAGTGTTCAATACGAATGCCGTTACTGACAATCAAATAATCAGAAACAACCCCCCCCCCCCCCCTTTCATGCATTCATGATGGAACATAATACCTATGATATAGATTTGATTTTGGAATAATAGCGTGTACAGGCAAGAAACGGCAACGTCTAGAATACAGCTTTAACTCAGCATTTCGGGAATTACCCTAGACCAGGGGTCAGCAACCTTTACTACCAAAAGAGCCACTTTTCCCCCCTCCCACAAAATAAAATGCTCAGGGAGCCGCACAACCTATTTACCCTTAAAATGAAGATAACACAGTGTATAACGTTTTATATATCCCCAAGCATACCCCACATTTAGCATAAAACGCCTGACAATTGCATACCCAAAGTAATTTGCGACTTATTATACTTTATAGCACACAGTTTGTTGCATTAATGGGATTATAAAGCAACAACAATATTTTTGTTTACTTTTTATTGCTGTTTTTACCTGTTATAACAAAGGAAAACCTCAAACTTTTATGAAGAGGAGAAAAAATACTGGCTGTGTAGACCTATTTTTAAATAAAACACAGAAGAGGAGACAAAACACTGGTGTCTGTAGACCGACTTTGAAATAAAACCCTGAACTATTCAGGTATATTTGAGTCCTTCCCTTATTTGTGGGAAATCTATAAAATAAAAAGTTAATTTTTTGTTGTTCGCAAATTTCGCACCACATATCAGGCATACAGGTAAGCCTTTTCTTGACTAAATATCTTAGTTGATGAAATATTTTTTCATTTCAGTGTCATAATAAATAATAAAATAATTTAGGACCTGCTCCGAGGTCATCAATTGGCACACATGCGATGCATGCATGCAATTCGTATCTGCGATTAACCCATCCCGTCGTCCTTCCCCCCCAAGGGCAGCCGAGAGCAGACAGGCATCAACGTGAGCCGCGCCAGGGGACCAATCCAAGTGCTCCTGTCCGTCTTCGTCAAGGACGCCACAGCGTTAGCGATCTTGTTGTTGTGCATGTTTTTCCATTGGGTTTATCTTATCGGGGGGGAAACCCTTGCGAGCACGGGGAGAACATGCAAACTCCACACAGAAAGGCCTGGGAGATACCCCACCTGGGTAACTGGCATCATGGAAACCTGGTCCCCAAGCGGGATTCGAACCCTGGACCTTCTTGCTGTGAGGCGACAGTGTTAACCACTACACCACCATGCCGCAGGTCATACTGTGTCACAGTATGACATCGATCTCCAAAATAATAGTAAACAAATAATTGTAATTTTTTTTTGGGCCAGGGAGCCGCAGCTGATTGGCTAAAGAGCCGCATGCGGCCTCGGAGCCGCAGGTTACCGACCCCTGCCCTAGACCGATCTAAAACCATACTTATATTCACCACGGTATAACACGGGAACTTATGGATGGAAAATGTAATTATTTTTCACATATTGAACGATAGATAGGTGATGTCAAATGGGCCGCCGCCATAGTATTGTATCCATAGCTATAATATAGAATACAGTTATAGCTCTACAAACAAGGTGGTCTAATTCCCGGCGGTCAATGTGCAAAGGAGTTGTTGAAACACACGTATTGTTGTGATTTGATATCACTGTCGGAGCAGGAAATGTGTGCGTGTGAGAAAAACTGGTGTGTCGTCTGGAGAGAGAGAGAGAGAGGGAGAGAGAGAGAGAGAGAGAGAGAGAGAGAGGAGAGAGAGCAGCTGGACTCTCTCCCCCCCCCCTCCTGTGTTCACCTCCTCTATGTGTAATTGTTTAGATGAAGATACAGTACAGTAGCCTACTAGTTGTTTGTTTAGATAAATATATAGTAGCCTACTAGTTGTTTGTTTAGATGAAGATACAGTAGCCTACTAGGTGTTTGTTTAGATGAAGATACAGTAGCCTACTAGTTGTTTGTTTAGATGAAGATACAGTACAGTAGCCTACTAGTTGTATGTTTAGATGAAGATACAGTACAGTAGCCTACTAGTTGTATGTTTAGATGAAGATACAGTAGCCTACTAGTTGTGTGTTTAGATGAAGATACAGTAGCCTACTAGTTGTTTGTTTAGATGAAGATACAGTACAGTAGCCTACTAGTTGTTTGTTTAGATGAAGATAGTGTAGCCTACTAATTGTTTGTTTAGATGAAGATACAGTAGCCTTGGCCTACTAGTTGAGTTGTCTTTCAGATTCTAGTTATTGGTTGCAATTGAAGGGGGACATTTTACATCCAATCACAGTAAAAAAAATAAAAATAAAAAAACACATGATGCAGTTCCGGTCTCGACCGGTCATGAAATTGAATTCTGAGTCCTCTTTGTCCGAGACAGAGTCAAGACCTTCAAAATGTGGTCTCAAGATCGGTCTCTGGAGTACTACAACACTGCTATAAAGCTCATCAATGTACTTTAACGTATGGTCCGTCACTGATGGTTAAAATGTGTGATTATTAAAGACTGGGGCATGCATGAGTAGAGGGCTTGTGCAGACAGTGCTTTCTGAACTAGGCCCCATTATTTACTGACTGCGTAAGGCATAAAAGAAAATATTGTTTGTTTCCTGTTGGTTGTCATGGGTAGGTAGGGAATTTGTTTTATTTTATTTGTAATTTTTTATTCTTTCCCAGGGAATTTCTTTATTTAATTAAAATGTTCACAACAACATGGATGCATGTACTCTGCCAGCATGTTTAATATCCATAATACTAAAGGTTTGACTAAGATTTTTATGAAACTTTATTGTAAAAAAAAAAAAAAAAAAAAAAAAAACGTTTTTAAAAACTCATAAAATAAATTGGGTCGCACCTAAAACGGCAGGGTCGGTCAGCAACCGGAAACAAATTTTTTTTCTTTTAGGCCTAACTACCTGGCATTTGAACGAATGTAAACCGAAGGTAACGGGCAGCAGCGGCGATTGACAGCATATATAACAGAACGCAATGAGAAACATTCAGAGCCCCACTAGGAGATCTGTCGACTGCATTATGCAACCAATATAGCTGACATGTTGGCTTTCATGAATCCCTGCAATTACTTCTTGCATTGCATGGTTTGTGAAAGCCGTTGTACAAGACAGGATGTGGTCTAAATACTGAGGAGAGGGCAGCAACGCTCCTGTGTGTTGCTGGTGAATGTAGCTGGGTTTCCCTTTATTTCCTTGAATTGAATGAATTTGGCCCATACAGTACATATGGTCGCCAGTATATTGCGCATCCCTAATCCACATGGTATTGGCCATTGATTCGCATGGTACTATTGGCCAATACTAAAGATCTGCGACTCTGAATCTGTACAGTGGAAAAGTCGTACCAGTGCATCCCTGATGACTCACATCACTTGACTTGACTTGACTTGATTTACAAAAGGTTTTCTTAGAATGCTGCACTTTTAATGGGATTTAAATAGTGATGCACGATATATCGGCCGCCGATATAATATCGGCCGATATGGCAGTTTTTTTACACATCGGTATCGGTCCGATATCAAGATAGGGCCGATATGGGCAGATAAACAAAACAAAAAAACGTTTTTTTTTATTTTTTTTTTTAAATATTTATTTTTTATTTTTACATGTTTTGGCCTTAAATAGTTTCAAAATATCAGCCATTTCTGAAAATAAGTTACAAAAGTAAAAGAAAATAAATGCGTTTTGGAAAATAGCTCTTTATTTGATTATCATAAAAAAGTGTTTTCTATACAGAGATATCGACATCGGTAAATATCGGTATCGGCCAGAACAGCAATATTAATATCGGTTATCGGTATCGGCCACAATTTTCACATCGGTGCATCACTAGATTTAAATAATAGTCCCATCACAACAACAGCCACGACCAGAGCTTCCTCTAAGCATCTGTTTAATTCTGCTGGCTAGAGAAGATGTGCCTGATAGATAAACACAGCCCCTCCGACGGCCTCTGACTGTCCGACACCAGCCCTACAATCAGTGTATCTGCCAACACCTCAAATAGATTGTCACATTAATGTGCACTGGTGGTGACGGCTTGATGCCCCCATCATGTGGATTCAATATTTGAAGATGCATCCGTTTGTCCATCCTTTTAGAGTGCAACAGCCCTCGTTTCTGCCAAGGCCTCTAATAAGGCAGGGGACTGTCATATTATTTTATTTGTGTGTGTGTGCGTGTGTGTGTGTGTGTGTGTGTGTGTGTGTGTGTGTGTGTGTGTGTGTGTGTGTGTGTGTGTGTGTGTGTGTGTGTGTGTGTGTGTGTGTGTGTGTGTGCGGCGCGCGTGTGTGTGTTTCTCGTGACAGACGGGTTGAGACCTGGTGTCACCCCTTGCAGGCAGTTACTAATGAAATCAATCATGACCAATGGTGACACATCTTTTCTCTCTCTCTCTCTCTCTCTCTCTCTCTCTCTCTCTCTCTCTCTCTCTCTCTCTCTCTCTCTCTCTCTCTCTCTCTCTCTCTCTCTCTCTCTCTCTCTCTCTCTCTCTCCCACTCCCTCCCTCTACTAGACATTAGAGTTCAAATGGAGTGCAAATGTAACAGTAAAGTGCAATATTAATATACAATGTACAGGTGATTAAACTATAATATATAGATTAGCACTACTGAGTAATAGTGCTAATCAGATGTATGTACAGAGTTGTAGTATTAATATGTACACAGTGATACATGTATAAAGACACTACAGTAGGATAGTAAGTCATACTGGCCAGCAGCGTAACTAGTAAGAGTAGGTGAGGGATATGTACAGATAGATACTGTATATGTACAGTACAGATATGTAAAAAGGATTATGTGCAGGTATGTACAGACAGATGTGATATATATATATTATATGCTGTAAATATAAATATATAAATGTATACAGCACTATTGTACATGATATCATACAGAGTTACATGGGTAGTATGAGGTAGGTAGTTATGATTATTATGATTACAGTGTAGGGCAGTCGTAGACAGTGAAAGCAGTAGGTAGTGGTACTGTATAAATTGAGTAAGGCAACAGAGTTAAAATTTCGTACAGTATGGGTAACAGAGTCTAGGGTATGGGGGAGTATGGCCTGGGGTACACTACACAGTGGTACAGAGTTCGGGGAGATGACAGCTGAGGGAAAGAAGCTGTTCCTGAGTCTGCTTGACTTGGAGCGGAGGTTCCTGTACCGTCTTCTGGAGGGGAGGAGGGCAAACAGTCCATTTGGGATGAGAGGTGTCCTTGACAATGCTGTGTGCCTTCCTCAGACACCATTTGTGATGAATAGACTCAGGGGGCTTTCTCACTGCCATTCGGGGTCGAATCAGCTCCGCTCCGTCCTCGCTCTGTCCTTGGGTGCGAACTTCCCCCCTCCCTCTCCCCCCTCTAGTTTGTGTACACACCGCAGTCTTGGTGCGCTCCCGGTTTTGTTTACGGTTTGCGTTTTGAGCGTGTAAGCTTGCCGTAGGCGAGGATGTCACGCTCGAACGTCAACACAGGAAGAGTTTTAACACACGGCGGTGGAAACTGGATGCTGATATAAAGAAACAAATAACCAATAAATATGAAGTTATATTTGAACCTCTGTTGTCAAGCCTTGTCAATATAACCCACCCCCTTTTCTCACGAATGGAACTGGTGTCGTGGAGTCCGCTTTGAGCGTTTTCCAGGGTTAACGTTAGCTTAGCCTATTTATTGCTAGTTAGCAGCTAACATTAGCCCATCGCTCGTCATTATATTGCATGTCATTGATCTACCGGTCGATCACGACCGACTGGTTGGGCACCACTGGTCTATAGAAATAAATGCATTCGAACAAGAAACCAATGTATAGTAGACATAGCAATGGCAAAAAAAGTTGCCAGGCCTAATGCGAGCCAGGGAAGTCTTTAGCCCCTTCCATGACTGCGATGTGCAAGCCAGGGGCTATCTGATATATTTCTGACCCACCCTGAGCTTTTAAGCAGTGTTTGGTGGTCCAAATTAGCCTGGCTACTATGGAGCTGCGAGTGACTGGTATTCAAAAGCCCCTGGCTAGCACATTGCAGTCACGGAAGGGGCTAGGAAGTCTTGTGCTTGTAATGTGGCTTCATGTTTTCACCCACTGAGCCGTGAGGCTCAACATGCTTGTTTGGTTGAGGTCTGAACTCGCCAAATTGCCCATAAATATAGTTTTTGTGGATATTGTCCAGTTGTTGCTGTATGTTTTTATCTGCCCAAAATTCAAGCAAGCATGAAAGCATTACAGTAATGACGTTGTGTGTGTCAGCTAGTTGATACAGAAGCCTCTCCCGTGTTTTGGTACAAGCTCGTACACCACGCCCCCCGCTCCCACTGGCGCGCACCCGGAACCACCTATTTCAGCGGTCCAGGTTTGGAGCGTATCAGCGTCCCCGGGGACGGGGGGGAGCGTTCTCACTAGGACGGACACACCCTTTTTGGGTGCGATCGGGCTCTGATTCGACCCCGAATGGTGAGTGAGAAAGCCCCCTCAATTGCAGGGAGTGATATACCGGTGATGCGTTGGGCGGTTTTCACCACTCTCTGCAGTGTTTTCCGGTCTTAGGCAGTGCAGTTGCTGTACAGATAGATAGATAGATAGATAGATAGATAGATAGATAGATAGATAGATAGATAGATAGATAGATAGATAGATAGATAGATAGATAGATAGATAGATAGATAGATAGATAGATAGATAGATAGATAGATAGATAGATAGATAGATAGATAGATAGATAGATAGATAGATAGATACAGGGGCGGAGCTATAGGCGCGGCAGGGGAGGCAGCGGCCTTAGGGCCCGCCCACCGTCTGGCGGGAGGGGGGGCCCGGGCCCCGGCCCCCCCTCCGGCCCCGGGCCCAGGCCCGGGACTGAATGGAGTTGCCGTTCGCGTGTGGGACTGGATCGAACACAACTGGTGGTAACGGCAACTGGGACTGGTGCGTTTGTTTTGATTCTAGGCTCCTCCCGTTTTGCCAGTACTGTGGTACGAGTACGACTGATAGCGTGTGGTTTAGGAACAGGGCGTTTTGCACAAATCCAGCGCTCCCTTTCCTTGGCTGTGACGTAGCCACGTAAATCTCACAGGCAGCGCGGAGTTGTTTTTTTTCTCTGATGTCGCGTTCACGTTACGTGGGAAGAATCGGAAGAATCAGCTTCCGACTGGGAAAAACCATTCACGTCAGCCTCCTAGTTGTAATTCCTACTAGGACATATGGGATTTTTTATAGACCCCGATATCTCCCACTTCGCGTCACGAATTGCGGAAGTATGGATGTGGGCGTTTTGATCGAGTCAATGCGTGAAGGCTTCCTAGTTGTAGCAACGAGATGTCCTCTGGTTCTTCCGCTTCTTCCCACGTAACGTGAACGCGACATCAGAGAAACACAACATAATAAGTCACCTGAAACATGAATGAATGAAAACTTTATTAACAGATTGCAGAATGGGTACAGTACAGTACAGCTCAATACATACAATTGTTAAGGGGATGCAGACCAGAGAAAGACTTTCGTCTTGTTTACATCAGGGTCCCCCACATCACCACCGTGGTGTATTAAAATCCGACCGACGCCGAGCAGCTAAAGGGGACATTTACCAGCACAAAGTGTGGATATATTATGATTTAACAAGTCTTATCTGTCCAGGACGATGACAACATTATTGCAGGTAAGCTACCTAGTACTACTAACGTTATCACGCTAGCTTGGATGCTAACTAACGTAATGTGAATGAATGAATGAAAACTTTATTTAACAGATTGCAGAATGGGTACAATACAGTACGGCTCGTTAAGGGGATGCAGACCAGAGAAAGACGTTTGTCTTGTTTACATCAGGGTCCCCCATTTTCAATTCATAGTGATCATAGAAAACATATACGTTACCACCTAGCCACAATCTATGGTATTTCTAGGTTACCACATGGGTGGCGCATGTGAACACTTTGTGAATTATGTGAGGGTGTATCATGATGATGGTAATTTGGCACTTAACGAACGTTACCTATCTCTTTGCCGTTTTGCATAGTGCACTGCATAGTACCAGAGATGACAAAAGTTATGTGGTAACATAGGTCGCATCACTGCCAGTAGTCGGCATATTACCCAATTCTGACTCTGGTATTAGTCAACTAACGTACTGGTTAGCCAGCTACTGTAATAACGAAACTGAAATATCTAATGATGATAGTCAATCATAAAGACAGAAAACACTCTCATCACAGACAAGCTGGATCTGGCCAAATACCTAAACATGTCATGGTGAATGAATGAAAACTTTATTTAACAGATTGCAGAATGGGTACAATACAGTACAGCTCAATACATACAATTGTTAAGGGGATGCAGACCAGAGAAACACTTTCGTCTTGTTTACATCAGGGTCCCCCATTTTCAATTCATTATAACATAATGACATACAGATAGACAGTAGTGCTACATCTATACATGACATACCAGATTTGCAAATACAGTACTGTTTGTGATACGAAAAGAGTCCAGAAAAGAGAGTATATACATTTGACGTATTATTATTGTATTGTGATATGTTTTGTTTCATGTTGGATTTTTTTTTTTTTTTTTTTTTTTTTTTTTTTTTTTAAATAATACAATAAATATCGGGGGGGGGGGGGGGGGGGGGGGGGGGGGGGGGGGGGGGGGGCCCGAGCTGTCAATCTCGCCTCGGGGCCCGTGGGGCATTCCAACCGCCACTGGATAGATAGATAGATAGATAGATAGATAGATAGATAGATAGATGAAGATCAGCGCTGAAGTAAAAAGTTCCAATGAATTAAATAAATAAATGGTGAGCACTATTGCACAGTGTTAAGTCAAATAAAATCAAATTGCTATATACAATTACAGTAGCCAAATTTTAAATGAGGGGGGGGGGGCACCCCCAGGTCATGAGAGAGAGAGAGAGAGAGAGAGAGAGAGAGAGAGAGAGAGAGATGAGAGAGAGAGAGAGAGAGAGAGAGAGAGAGGGGTCATATGGTGTTGAACAGTCTGATGGCGGTGGCGACAAAGGACAGCCTGAACCACTCAGTCCGCGATCGCAGCGATATGAGCCGTCCACTGCAGCTGCTCCTCTGTCCTGCCAGGGTGTGGTGGAGAGGGTGGCTGTCATTGTTCATGATGGCCTGCAGCTTACTCCGTGTGCGCCTCTCCACCACAACCCCCCAGTGGGTCCACACTCCTGCCAAGGACTGAACCAGCCTTCTTCACCAGCCTGTCCAACTGCCCTGTGTTCTTGGCTGACATGTTGCCTCCCCAGCAGACTGCAGCATAAAAAACAATGCTTGCCACCACTGATTGGTAGAACATGTACAGCATGTCACTGCACACATCAAACGACCTGAGCCGAAAAAAACAACCTTCCTGTAGAGGACATCGGTGTTCAGAGACCAGTCCAGTTTGTTATCCAGGTGCACACCCAGGAATTTGTAGGACTCCACCATCTCAATGTCTTTCCCTCCTATGTTGACTGGATAAATCTCCTTGGTCTTGGAGGTGTTCAGAAGGAGGCCATTTTCCTCACTCCAGGCACCGAGGGCTCCCGCCAGGTCCCTGCATTCCCTCTCCTGCCCACTCCTCACACACGCCCGCAATAGCTGTGTCATCAGAGTACTTCTGGATGTGGCAGGACTCACTGTCGTAGCTAAAGTCTGATGTGTTAAGAGTGAACAGGAGAGGAGCCAAGACGGTCCCCTGCGCGGCGGCCCCGGTGCTGCTCACCACTGTCCAGAGACGCATTTACCCAGCCTGACGAACTGTGGCTGTCCTGTCAGGTAGTCCGTGATCCAGGAAGTGAAGGCGGTATCCACCCCCATCTTTCTGAGCTTGTCTTCAAGTATGGGAGGTTGAATGGTGTTAAAAGCACTCGAAAAGTCAAAGAACATTATCCTCACATACAGGGCCGCCTCAGGGGGTGTGCGAGCAGTGCGGTCGCACAGGGCCCTCGCGGGAAGGGGGGGCCTCGCACAAAAAATAAATAAATAAATAAAAGACATTTTATTTATTTATTATTTTATTTATTATTATTTTTTATTTCTATTATTTTTTTTGCGAGGCCCCCCCTTCCCGCGAGGCCCGTTTTCATCACAGACCTAAAATCTAGTTTTGCTTATATGCTTATATATTTCACATTAGACACGTTTGTAGAATGTGTCTGACTTGTTCCTGGCTCTGCGGCTCTGCAGCAGACATACTCACTATTGGAGCTCTGGGGCTCTGCAGCAGACATACTATTGGTTTCAACGAAGGGAGGGGTTACATGTGTACAGTCGGCTGGCGTGCGTCAGCTGCATTTGACTATTTCGCGCGTGCAGCATTGGAGGTTATGCTTATGCCAGCCAAGACGAAGAGGGCGGTCGTTCGGCAGATGGACTGAAGATGAAAGTTGTTGCATGTTAGACAGTTCAGTCAGGCTAGCCATGTCGGCTTAGCTAAAGGCAGGGACAGCTAGTTAGCTTTAGGGGGCCTCGCGTTTAAATCTCGCACAGGGCCTCGTATTTCTCCCAGGCGGCCCTGCTCACATAGCCACCCCGGCTCATCCAGGTGAGAGTAAGCGCGGTGGAGCATGTAGGATAGCGTCATCCACACCCACATGTTCCTGGTACCCCGAACTGTAGGGGGTCAAGTGCATGGACAGTCTGTGGTCTCGATAGACGGAGAAGCAGCTGCTCCAGGGTCTTCATGATGTGAGATGTAAGGGCCACCGGTCTGTAGTCGTTTAGCACGGCCGGGCGCCCAGCTTTGGGTACCGGCACAAGACAGGATGTTTTCCACAGAACCGGGACCCTACCCGTTTGCAGGCTCAGACTATGAT